>NC_056728.1:406954998-407025576 GCF_019279795.1 Protopterus annectens
AAAAAGCTGGGTTTGGAATGGGCGGGGGGGGGGGGCCCCAGGGCCCAACAACAACCACCCCCCCTGGCGTGTAAGTGCTAGGACACCAAGCCGCTCCCGTAGTGGCAGTACCAGCCCCAGCACTGCAGGGGGGCCCTGTCCACACCACACCACAGCAGGCCACCTGCACATGGCCCTGGACAGTCCCGGGAGGGACCTGGTTCCAGCGGACATCTGTCATCATCGAGGAGGGTAGCATGTCGAGGCCTGTACCTGGATGTGCCCATGGGACCCCTGGCAGGCACAGTCCGAGTGTCCATGGCCAGAGGCAGTGAAGTGCACACCCTGCCAGGTATGGTCTGCAGCTGTCCAAGAAACACCTGTATAGGGCATCCACATGGCGGAACTGTGTGCATGCATACCCACACACTATACAAACACACCTAGGGCAACCCCATACCTACACACACCACATCACCACACCCATTTAAGCTAATTACACCCCTTGCATACACACATGGTATCAAATGTATGGCCCACCCTTGGTCTCTGGCAAAACCAACATCACACCCTGTGCAAATGATGATACCTGTGCCGCATCCCTGTCATCCATAACATCGATACAGGGACAGGTAATATGGTTCTGATGCACACAGTGACTGTACTACAGTGTACCAATGTATTGCTCTGTAACATGTTGTCAGCAGTAATGTTTAATGCATACATGTCAGGTAGTGTAGCTGTTCAGCCATGATGCATTATAGCTGTTAGTATCACTGAGTGATTGTAGTCTCCATAATGTTATCCATTTGTGTTGTAGGTGTACATGTGTCAGCAGGAGGATGGTCTGCAGTCATATTCCACAAGGTGCATGGCACTGTGGTGACACCATGGCTGTGACATATCCCGGGTAGAGTTAAACACATGTCACAGGTCTGTATAACAGTTACTGCCTGTGCCACATGGACAGGTAACCCACTGGGACATGTATAATCAGCAACCTGATGTAGATCCATCCACATACATGCACACTCTTACTTGGCAACACTGGGACTAGACCCCTACCTAGGTATGTAGTGCTACTGACGTGTGTGGCTTTCATTGCACACACCACACAGCGTTTAGGGTGAGGTGTGTCCCAGGTTACATGTTACATGCAGAACATCCCCAGACATATACAGTATGGTAATGGGGGATGTAATGGTTGTATATGGACAATACATAATGTGACATACCATCATATACATTTTAACAGACACATAACAGGTAGACACACATCCAAGAGACTTGGGCCTATCGGTGCTAACTAACTTGTCAGTGTGTCCAATGTGTTACAGGTAGGTTGCGCACCACACATGCATAACTAGGCTGGATTGTGGTATCAGTTACCTGTATGGTTGATGGTGACAGTGGTCACCATACAGTGGTGCATGGGACATGTACCGGGGGTACCATGGTGTAATGACAGTGTACACAGCACCCACACCCCACAGTGGATATTGTACATACTGGAACCCATGATGACACTCTGACATACCCACCATCACACATTGCCCACGACTGCGATACAACGCATTGTCCATTCCAACACTGGTATTACAGGGATATGCATATAATGCATATGCCAAAGGCATAGTAGGGTGATGCATTGTCATGCCTCACCTATGGGCAACAACATCACTATCCGTAATACTGTGTGGCAATGTGTATTGTAATAGGAGTATGTGCCCTCAAAATGCTGTACCCTACAGATATACAGACATGCACACATACACACACTTGCCAGAACTCAATGGGTTTCCCATGCCTATCAATCCATTTGTACAACACTATTGTGCTGGTATTGCAAGGCTCATGTAGCTGTTAGGGAGAGGAGTGTAACAGGGTACATGTAATGACCAGTACAGCAGCAGCCACATCTTACTATGGCAATGGGTGTTGCGGTGAGTGTGAAGGCCCTCATGGTATTCCCAACTACAAGTGTACTAACACACAGACACTGATATCCTTAGTAATGCACACGTACACATTTGTCAGTACTGGGGTGCTTTGCTGCAGGTGGTCATTGGTCTGTACCTGGCTACTGTCCATGGAGAGATGGGAAGTGTAGGGAATCTGTGTACAGTGGTATCATGCCATCTGCCATGTGCTAGCAGGCAATCTATTGACAGACACCACTGTGATGACCCTAAGGGTGAGAGTGACATGCATCAGTCAATCCTCTGGGTGCCTTCTGCAAATGGCCAGTGAGATGATCCAGTTATCCAGTTGACATGTATGCAACATGTATTACAACGCATGGTTAGTGTCTGTGATGTAGACCTGTACCCAAGCATGTTCTGTTGACTGTGGTAGTGCAATGGAGGTACCCATGGCATGTGGTGCATACAGGGTGTTGTGTCCTATCTGTGCCAGTTATAACACAGCTGGGCAGACATGTCAGTGTCAGTCAAGCATAGGGTGCCTGTACGTATCCAAGCTGGCTACCTGCCATCTGTACATCTGTATGGGGACTGACAGACATCATCTTGGCAACAGGCTATGCAGTTGGATGAATGTGTCGACAGGTGGACGTCTGACAACAATATGTATGCCATTACTACATGTTGGAAGCCCTCACTGACATGTGCTCTACAGACAGTAGTCTACAGTTACTTTCCACATGTCAGATCATTATCCAATAGGGGATATATAATGTGACACAGCTCACACACCAGGAACATGACAGTGAGGCCTCAGAGTCCAGCTATGCCTGCAGGGGTGCTTGTTGCCAGTACTACATTTAGCAATCTACTCTAGCCTCGGAATGCACTGTCAACAGTAGTAATGGCATGATACACTACATTTCAGTGTGACTGCACGTTACCTGGGTTACCACCCTTGTATATAACACATTCTCACAGATAAGAGTGATGTACAGGTCTTATATACTTGATGTCCCTGACATGACATGGACACCCCTTTCTACTGTAATGATGGCACACAGACGCATGCTTTGTACATGACATTACATACACTTATTAGAGATGTCATTACCCTGCTATGTTATCAGACTGGGATGTGAGCACTGGTTACAAGGGCTGAGCCACGCTTCGCAGGTATCAGCATTGCTGCAATATAACAGCTGAGCACATTTGCACACTGGTAAGCAAAGCCTAAATGGTGTATGCGCCCATAGGTTTAACCATACGTAAGCACCACTTAGCGTCATGCAAACCCGTGCAAACTTGCTTAAAGCTGCTCAAAACTGCCTTAACCACTCTGTATCCAACAGCCCTTGTTCTTCCCAGCAACAAAATAAACAGCTCTTGCAGGTCTTTAACCCAGGAACCTGTACGCTATAGTCACAACAGTTAACCACTATGCCATGACAGCTGTGAAGACAATTGTTGTTTTTCCAATATATCTGTCAGTACACATATTGAATAGTATTGAACAATTGCTGTGACTTCCACACTTGTGTAGTACTTGTTAGTGACATTACTGTTGCATCACATATGTCATATCTAAATATACACAGATAGATACGGTGTGATACATCTGGGAAGGTATACACAACTGTAATGTTAAACATGACAAGGATATGGCTATATACATATACATACATAGATATATGCCTACATGTACATACACATATATATTCATATATGTGCATTTCTACACATCTCTGTAGTGCATTATATATATGGCCATTTAGAGATCTGTGTGTATATATATATATATATATATATATATATATATACACATCCTATATGTACAGATATATCTATTTATGTCGATATATATGTAGATATCCATAACTATATGTGCATATATATTTATATATCTGTATATGTGTATATGTGTAGACATATATAGCTGTGTATATGTATATATTTGAGTTTGTATATGTATATATATATATATATATATATATATATATATATATATATATATATATATATATATATATATCCATATATGTAGACATGTATATGTCTATATATCTATATAGATATATGGATATAAATATATATCTATATACATATATGTTTAAATATGTCCAGACCATGGAGTGGAGTCCTACCTCAGCACCAATAGTCCCAACCTCTTAGTGCAAGGAGATGTCATGTATGTATTGCAGGTATATATATATGTAGACTGTTGCTACTGTAACAGGTTGTCTTAACAGACATGTTGTGTGTGGGAGGTCACATCTGCTTTTGACATGTATGCCATTGGCTACCGACAGACATCCTAAGGACATCATAGTACAGTACCACTGCTAGCACAGTAATGATCCTGTGGACTACAGCAGAGATATGACCAATATATGTGGACAGCCTGGCACTCTGTGGTCAGTCCAGAGGTATACACAGATCCCTTTCATGCGAGACATGTGGACCATGCATGACAATGTGGATATTAACAGCCATGTACATGGGTATATCACGTAAATACTGGACTGCATATGCTCACACAGTTTATGCATTCACACACCAGTCTGTCCTGACACATAATACCTGGTGGTGCAGAGGTCACATGGCCACATACTATCCAGTAGTTAGCGACATACATCTGTACAGAATCCCACTGCTTTGTCAGAAATACACAACAGTTATGGTGGCCTGGCAGCAGTATGTCTTGCAAATATCTGGACATAACAGTACAGTGGGTAATTACATTAAGCTGCTAGGCATGTAACAAAGCACTGTGCAAACTAGAGGCAGACTGCCACAACACTGGACTACATTTTGTATGGGAGAGTACACATGTACCTGCAGATATAGCAGGCTCTACACGCATGTCACAGCACAGAGTAATAGACACCTGTGAGAAAGTGCATACCCACAACTAATGTGAACATAGCCACAGCCACATATGGTATGCAAACTTAATATGACACTATATGGACTGTCTGATAAACACCATCCTCATATGTGACACTCACACAGTAACCCTACATAAATTGGGTCAAGACACAGTGTGGTCTGATGCCTGTCTGTGGTATGGGACATGTGTGTGTTTGGCCCTACAGACATGTGAGCCAGTAGGGTACCATACACTGGAGCAGCATGTAACATCAGATACAACAGGAGCAAGAACAATGGCATCTACCACAGTCTGTGCACAGGACAAGGTACGTATGTGCAATACACATACTGTCGACAATCATCATAAGTACACAGACCCCAGTACTGTACACACAACTGCAGAATGCCCAGGTTATGTCCTCAGAAATAACCCCTACTATACATAACATGTCTAGCAGTCTAATATATGACTGGCTTGTTATCAGGTATGATGTCAATAAATAATGGTGTACAGAACATATGCACCTCTTACTGCATGACATCTGTACAAAGATTGACAGACTTGTAGCTGGGGCCTCAAACACTGGACCACTATTGGCATGTTGCTGTGATACTCTCATACATTTACTACCATAACAGGATTTGTTGTGACATATGTCCTATGAGGGATATGAAGTCAGTAACTTTCATAGCTGTCGCCATGTACTGACTGCAATCCTCAGACTATGCTTCTGCAATTCTAAGATAGGTGATCTGTGAGTAACACAAGAAACATAAGACTCCAAACATGGCCCAGTCTGCAGATAACCCTACAGGTGGGAACTTCCTCAAATACATAACACTGTCATGACAGGTATTAAATCATGGAGACCAGTCATATCGACAAACACATTGTTAAACCAACATTACTCCAAATGCAGAAGAGCAACACTTACATTCTGTAGTCATGTCTGGCACATCACCTCCTGTTTGTTGGCCTGTCTCCACAGTGTATATTGTTAGAGGTACATCCCAATACCATCTGTGATGCTGTTTGCCAAACACCAACATGAGGTCCTGCTCTCAGTGAATGAAAAGGCCCAACATTCACATGATGTTCCTAGATATTGGTGTCTGCTTCCATGTAATTGGCTATGGGAATGTTACCACAGCTGTTCCACATGCAGTCAGCTAGAGGGGAACTGCAGTTCATGCAGAGGCCATCAGATGATCATGAGCATCACTTACAAAACACAAGCTGCTGCCTAAGCAAAGCAGGTGTACTTCTCCACATCCACCAGAGAGGGAATGAGAGAGACAAACAGAGACAAAGTAAGTCAGGGAGGAGTGGGAGAGTAAAACCATGGCATGTTTGTGTCACAAACTTACCAGTACAGGGTTTCAAACCCCTGACTAACTATGTATTGCTATCACGTCTAGCCAGTTACTGGACCCCTGACTGACTATGTACCGCTATCACATGTCTAGGCAGTTATTGCATGTGTCACATAGCTTACATGTTAGGGAGCTGTCCAAAGGTATATCTGATGGTGAGTGACATCTACAACAGTGATATAGCTATAGCTATAGCTATAGCTCAGGTTACTTTATTGAGTTAATATGTATTTGAATTTTGGTCTTGACAATGTACTATTGTGTTGATTATGTGTATGTTTCATTCACAGGATGGGAATATTTGAACATACGTATAGCTATTGGTTAGTTTATTAATTCCTCTTTTCACTTTAAATCAATCTTTTAATCATATTTATAATGAATACTGTACAAGTTTTCTTGGTAGATTTTTAAATGTACTACAGTTTGGTAGAGGAAACTAACGTTTTTAGTTGTACTAACATGGGTAACAAGTTAAAAAAAAGGGTATTTTACCTTTAATGAACCTTATTAATGTAATCAACTTTATTACTTGTAAATGCTGTTTGTAATAAGTGATGTCACACTATTTAAAGCAGATGTAGAGTCATTTATTAGTTTCTGAAGAAGTTTGCCTAGGAAGGCATTCGAAAAGCGCTTCAATAAATATTTTATACAAGTTGGGACTTTTGCTTTGGCAGTGTTCACACTGACAGTATCGTGCTGTGGATTTTCCGCTGTTTGGTTCACTTCTTGGTTTCCCCTTTTTCGTGTTTTATTGGTTTATTAACAATTTCTTGGATAGGAGTGATAAGGTAGGTGTAGTACACGTGCCTGTCCACATGAACAGGTGTTAAAGTCGACACAGCACCACTCTCTCAGGGACTCATACACATAAACACAGTTGGCAGGGTGAGGAATAGACTTCCTACTAGCTAGTGTGCCATGATACAGTAATAGACAGGTATCACATGCACCACAGGGGTTATCTGGATGATATATGAGCAAAGGGTATGTGAAGGTGTCTGACATCAGACGGCATGCTTCAGTAGGCCAATGGGAGTTGTAGTGAGTGTTACTGGGGTCAAAACCATTATATTCCACACACACAGACACAGGGTGCCAGTACTGACATGCATGGGTGCATTGCTTCACAGGTGTGTTATGGTTGACTATGCCAGAAGGCTGTACAAGGCTAGGTGAAAGATATATCTTGGCATCAGGCCACATGACAATGATCTGCAGTGTGGCTCAGGGGTGTAGTGTCTGGATTGGCCCACACAGCTGGGTATTGTATTCACCATCCAGTCATCTGGGTTACTATTGTGTGTGGCCAGTGCTGTGCAATGCTTGCCATGTATGTGTTCTATAGTCCATAACATGGACGGTGTTTGGGATGTACACATGTCCCATATGCATGTTCTGTGAATTGTGGAACTGTACCTGGGGTGTCTGGGCCATGTGGTGTATACAGATTGTTATCATCAGATGTGCCAGTCCTGACCTCATGTGGTGGGAACTGGCAATGGACTCCAGGTTGACCCTGCACCTACATTGATAGCATGATACAAGTATTCCCTGGTGTCAGCGGCATTTATTCATACAGGGCATGTGTTTAAGGCATGGTATGTCCTTTGTGGGTCACATCTGATGGCACTACAGTTGTTGCAGGTGTCCAGTGGGGAACATAGTGAAGGTGCTCTGTTTGCAATTATGTGCCTATTGCAGTGATGGGACAGGGCGCCATGCCCTCTGTAGTCCACTGCAATCACACCATGGTTACTATCTGTGGGCAATATGCAAGGTACTACCAACAAAGCGGTTGTTGCCTAGGCAAGTGTGTTTGTGTATGAGACATGGGTTGAGCGTGTTCTCTGGGTAATACAGGGGTTGCCTAATTTGTTTGCCAGGCCTTGATGTCACATGTAGGGATATGTATTGGCAACCCCAGCCTCTCTCGAAACAACTCCAAAAATCTCAACTAGTAAAACACAAAAGATGGAACTGAAAACGATCAGAGCAGACTGCAGTTAATTCAGGAAAACTGTTTTAATGTTACCGCTTTCGTTTCAGTCACTACCAAGCCTTCATCAGACAAAATAGTATACACAAGTCAGTTAAGATTTAAATAAAAGACTTAATTATCTCTCAATTGATACTTAAAAGAGCAATATCACAAATGACATATAAACATTATAATAAACTTTTAAACATTAGAAAGCATGGTTAAACTACCACTCTAGAAGCAAATTAATAATATGTAAAAAAATAATAATGTATATGTGAATGTCACACTTCTACAAATAGATAATGATTGTTATCATCAGATGTGCCAGTCCTGACCTCATGTGGTGGGAACTGGCAATGGACTCCAGGTTGACCCTGCACCTACATTGATAGCATGATACAAGTATTCCCTGGTGTCAGCGGCATTTATTCATACAGGGCATGTGTTTAAGGCATGGTATGTCCTTTGTGGGTCACATTTGATGGAACTACAGTTGTTGCAGGTGTCCAGTGGGGAACATAGTGAAGGTGCCCTCTTTGCAATTATGTGCCTATTGTAGTGATGGGACAGGGCGCCATGCCCTCTGTAGTCCACTGCAATCACACCATGGTTACTATCTGTGGGCAATATGCAAGGTACTACCAACAAAGTGGTTGTTGCCTAGGCAAGTGTGTTTTTGTATGAGACATGGGTTGAGCGTGTTCTCTGGGTAATACAGGGGTTGCCTAATTTGTTCGCCAGGCCTTGATGTCACATGTAGGGATATGGATTGGCGACCCCAGCCTCTCTGCTGTTTGACATCTGTTACTCTTGTAAGGTGGACATTGTGACATATAATAGGCCCACCATATAAGAAATTTGCAAAACCCACTCCACAATGAGCCCATTTGTTACACTCACAACCACCTCCACACAGGACACAAATGACAAACAAAGACACACACACACCAAGTCTCACTGTTGCCATGTCTGGGATTGGAACTCCTACCTAACTAGTATATCACACTGCAGCATTACGCAGTTATTGCATGCACCACAGAGATTACTGGGCTACTCTTTCCCCAAAGGTGTATTTCAAGGTGAATGTCATCAACAGGCTTGCTAAATAAGGGCAATGGAAGTTGTATTGACTGTGCATGGCCTCAAAAACATTGCTCCCTACACAGGTAAACAAACACACACACATCCACATTTGCCATGTCTGGGAATAGAACCCCTACCAAAATAATATATCACACTACATCATCATGATGTTATAGGACACAGCACGGAGAGGACTGAACTACTCCTTCCCCAAAGGTGTATTTCAAAATGAATGACATCAGCAGGCCTGCCGAAGAAGGGCAATAGAGGTTGCATTGACTGTGAATGGCCTCAAAAGCATTGCTCCCTACAGAGACAAACAAACACACAAACTTGCCATGTCTAGGAATAGAACCCCTACCGAACTAGTATATCACACTACAGCATTACGCACTTACAGGACACAGCATGGAGATTACTGGACTACTCCTTCCCCAAAGGTGTATTTCAAAATGAATGACATCAGCAGTCCTGCCTAATTAGGGCAATGGAGGTTGTATTGACTGTGAATGGCCTCAAAACCATTGCGCCCTACACAGATAAACAAACACACACACAAGCATCCACACTCGACATGTCTGGGAATAGAACCCCTACCAAACTAGTATATATCACACTACAGCATTACACAGTTATATGATGTGCCATGGAAGTTACTGGGCTACTCTTTCCCCAAAGGTGTATTTCAAAGTGAATGACATCAGCAGGCTTGCCATAGTAGGGCAATGGAGAGGGCAGTGTGTGTGCATGGGCCATAACTCATTCATCTAGAGACAGACACGCCACACTCAGGCACATGCAGGTTTATATTCCACAGGTACGTGTATACAACTGCTAGATGACTACTGCCTTGTACAGTCATGTTGCACAGTTAGCATTAGCACCACGGAGTCTATAATGCTGAGGGATTCCAGAGGCAAATGTCTACAGTGAGTGACATTTACACATCATGTGGTTGTAGCCATTTGGCTGTGTGCTGGGTGGGACAGGCCTCATGATGGAAGGCTCTTTGTTACTGTCACTATCTTCTACACATCTATGTATGTGTACTTTTGGCATATTATAGTGTGCTGTCCTTGGATATATATGTGTATTCCTATCCAATGTGTGTGCAAAGCATGACTGGTGCATACTGAGGAGTGTATGCACTAACATCTGCAATTGTCAGATATGTATGTTCCACTGTTGTTGCCAGACATGGGCTTCATTTATTTGTGTGGGAGAATGCCTAGTATGACCTTCTGTATTGAATGTGTGAATCCATTCCAGGTAGATTGTACTCCAGTGCAGACTTTTGTGTTTTACACCTACAGCTAGCAAACTGTGTCTGCAGGATATCTGCAGATCAGTTGACAATATGGGGTCAAAATGGGCAAAGGATAGTGGGTTACTGTAGGTAATTGTGTCTGTGCTGCTTTTGCTACATGGTCCTGGTGTTCGCAGAGATATTCAGACATGTGTACTGTTATACACTGTGATGTTTTATGTCATCAAGTACTGTAAGGTAGACATATTTGCCTGCAACAATGTCCTGGGGAACACAGGATGAATGCAGCTGTGTGCAGTATTGTGGTAAATGCCTATATATTCTTGCAAACTCATGCTATTTTGGAGGGGGAGCTGCAGACCCTTGCTGCTGGGTCTGTGTAACTGGTTCAGCACCTTGGTACAGTGGTGGCAGAGGATCCCATTCTTGTACATCCATCAAAATGACAGTATGGCCTTATCTTGCTGTGGCAATACCTCACAACTGTACAGATTCATCAGGTTACCCAGAGGCAGGGGTCATTAGTCAGGACATTACCCCTACACATTGTGGTTTACGAGCAGGTTTGTAGCCACCAATTCTTGTGTTTGCAGCCAGGGATAGTATGTGCACAAGGCTGTGTTTCAGACTTTACACACTCTATGCTGCCCATGCTCCCACCCCCCATTATTCTATCCTCTTTCATACATTATGCGAATATTCTTTGATACTTTCCATATAGTTATCACCTTATCACAGCAGTATACTGGTGCTGGTCCACAGTTCATGCAGTAGGACATGGTGGACATGTTACGGTGATTTGTCCACATGGCCTTGCATATTTGTTCTGTGGACTGTGTTATGTTGTTATGTGGGAGTCCATGACATAACATACATTGGCAGTACGGGTGAGATACAGGCCTTTGGCAGAGGACTGTAGGCCATTTGGTACTGATGCAGGCCAATTGTAGCAGGCTGTTGCATTCTGTCAGTCCTACAGTCCCAGACTGCAATACAGTATATTCCCCTGGGGTGACAGGATAGGTGTGCTAGGTGTTCATGCCAATACTTTCTGTCAGTACTGATCCAGTGGTGTGGATGCTGGCAGGGTGCTGCTTACAGCTAGGGACACACCTGCATGGGACACCTGCTCTGCATGCTGCATTCTTTCACTATTGCCATACACAGGTGGGGGTCATATTGTACTCATTCCCAACAGCAGGGATAGGATCGGAAAGGAACCTGTGGGTGGTGGTTGGGTGAGCTGGGTGCATGTGTACTATGGAGACTATTTGCATCTGCCTCACAGATATGCATGGGGCATTCCACTTATGCTGGCTTGTGCAGGGACGTCAGCTGTTTTTCAATGCATCATTCCTATGACCTTTGTGGTCTGCCAGTGTTTGTCCAGATGACTTCACCTGACACTTGTACACATTTGCTATGACTGTACTAGTATGTCAGGTACTCCATTTCATTCTGTGGTCTAACCTATCATGCTGACTGGAGGCATTTCAGTGTACTACAGATCTTTGGTTTGACTGATCTACATATCAGATTCTGACTTCTTACCCTTCAGAACTAACACCCCACTGCCTCACCTGATGTAGTCTGTCTGTGTAGGCCTGGGGGGAAGTTACCCATAGGCATCATTCACAGGCCATAGCACAGTCTTTGTTTGTGCTTTTCTACACCTGTCCTCCTGGCTGAGACTGTTGTTGGGTATGTGTGCCTCCCTGACTGGCATGTGTGTGTCATATGGACACACATGTGGCCCAGCACATTTCCTGCAGTGGGTTTTGTCACCATGTGTAGTACTGGCTACTATAGTGACACCAGTATTTGTTACAGATCTCATGCTGCCACTATAGGTGTCTACTATCTGCTGGCATCCCATTCAGCCACCCGATTCCCTTGCATGCTCACATCTATACCATAGATACAAGTAACAACACATACTACTCCATTCGGCAATTGGCAGGAAGAGTGACTTACCTTGTGGCTGTGCCAGTATTCAGGATGGTGCTGGAGGGCTGCCTATGTCAGATGCACATAGTACACTCCTTATATATGGTTGAGCACAGGTTGTCATGTTTGGCATCCCTTTTACTGTATGTGCGAGTCAGAGAGAGGTGTCATTCCTTGCGTCCCTACTGTATCAGTGTATGTGCTATATGTTGCCTCTTTGCCAAGGCCAGGGCATGCCTCCTTCTGCCTACTGGGGCAGGCTCAGGTTGTTCCTCCTCTGAGTCACTCTGTGCCTGTGAAGACCTTGGCAATGGTAGGGGGCTGTGTGGCCCTGCTCCATGCTGTTCCTGCTGCAGCTGTTTCCACAGGATCACATTGTGTAGCATGGCACATACGATGACAATTTGAGTACATGTAGCTGGTGAGTACTGCAAGGCTCCACCGGATGTGTCCAGGCACTGCAACTGTGACTTGAGCATCCCAAACACACCACTCTATTATAATTCTGGTCTGTGCATGTGCCTCATTATAGAGTTCTTGTTCGGGTGTGTGTGCACTTCTGATGGGTGTCATCAGCCATGGCTCCCGTACGTAACCAGCATCCCCCACTAGGTGATTGTTAGGGATGTCCCCATTGGCAAATCTCTGGTACAACTGTGTCAGATACCAGATGTGGGAGTCATGATAGCTTCCAGGGCAGCCAGCACACACATTCATTATAATGCCCTGGGCATCGCAAATGACCTGGCAGTTGATGGAGGGAAAGCCCTTGCGGTTGATGTAGACCCTACTCTGCTCACTGGGTGATGCTTTGATGTGTATGTGCGTGCAGTCTATAGCACCCACTACCTCAGGGTATTCTGCTATTTGGTGGAAGAGATGCATATTGCTGGCCAATGCCTCACGGGTGTTGGGGAAATATAGGTGCTCACCGGCATGTGCTGAAATGGCATGCAGGAACTGGTGGAGTACCCTGGATGCTGATGCCTGTGAGATCCCCATGATATCCCCAGTAGGCCTTTGAAAAGTACCCATGGCTAGTATTCTTAGCCCTACACATACCTTGCTATCCACCGTGATGGGTTCCCCTCTGTTAGTTCTGTGTGTCAGGCATGACTGGCACAGCTCAACAATTTGCTGTAAGAGGTCCCTGTCCACCTTACAGCGTTCCACTATCTCCAGCTCATGTAGCCCCTGGTAGGATATCCTGGGTCTGTACACTCTTCTCCATCTTCTTACTGTGGGTTGGTCAACAGCATTCTCATCCTCACCACCCTCAGCCTCTTCCACATGTTGATGTATGATAGCTACTGCAGCCCCTATCATTTTGTTGTTTTTGTTTGTTAAAATTTCCCGGCTTGTATACACTGGTGGTGTAGAATATGCGGGAAAAACCAGAGGGAAAGGTGTTTGCATATTTTATAGTAGTGTTCTGGGCTGGACTGCTGTATGTGTAATTGGCTGATTCTGATAAATTTCACCTGCCAGCTATGCTAATTCTCCTTGATTACCTTTCTACTGCTGTTTTCCCTTCCCATTGCCTTCCTGTTTAAGCCCGGGGGTGCATCGCGCAAACACAGTGCTCAAATGTGCACAGAGCTGCTATTTCCTGGTTAACTTTTTTTTTCTTTAAAACCTGGTGTGCGGTGCGCACACCCGCTTAGGCAATGTAAACACCCCCTTGCTTTGCTCTGCTAAGCTAAGGGCAAACCTGAGCCACAGGACTACAATCCACTTACGGTATGCCTGACACACTGCTATTTTATAAAGGATGGTCGTGTACTTGTTTTTCTTCAGTACTCTGATGATGCCCTGATGTTAATGGGTGAAAGCGCTTAGTACTATTACTGTTTTTATTTTATTTTTGTATTCAATAAATCAGTTCTAGCGGTTCACTTTGTGGCTTTATCTTCTTACAAAGGCATTTATCCTACTTCATTTAGCTGGGTCAGAAGCCAATGAAAGGGAATGTTCATTTATGTATGCACCTGCTATCTTTGTTGGAGAGGTAAAAAAAGTCATATTGTTGTACCAGCCGAGTCAAGGGAGGACCGTGAGTACTTAAAATGTAAATTTAGAGAAATGTGTAATGCCCAGACCAACATTACAATGAACAGGCACTTAGTTTGCATAAGGGATTTAGCCAAGTGAAACCTTTGTAACATATATACTTGACTTGAGAAATAAAGCTAAACGTGCAGATTTGGTGATTTAAATGATGAGTTGATAAAGGACAGATTTATGTGTGGTATTAAAGATTTTACTGTGAGAAAGATTTTGCTTTGTGAAGGTGATTTAACTTTGAAGAAGGCCATTGACATTTGTCAGATATATGAGCTCAGAGAAAAGCACATGAATATGCTTACAAATGAAAGAGGCATGTTTCCAGTAACTTCTAAAGCTCACTTTGATAGTATGCAGCACATGGGTAAGAGAAACAGGCCCAAGCACATGGCAGCTACTGTAGTCCCTGCAACACTCAGGTAAACCCCAGAGCTTTCTAGCAAGTTCCAGAGTTCGCACAGCCTCTGAAAGCTTTACAGTGAGTCAGCAAACTCAAAGCATGGGCCACAACCTAATTTCATTGTCAACTGTCGTAACTGTTGTCATAGTCATGAATCTAAAAGAGAGAAATGGTTAGCTTTTGGTCAACAATACCATGAATGTAATAAATGGAATCATTCCAAAAGATTTTGTAAATCAAAAGCCACACATTCTTTTACTAAAGGAACATTTCAAGAAACGAGTTGATCAATTAGAAAGCCATTACTCAGAACCCTCATTCTTTTTTTGTTGATGGTGTGTCAGTTCTTAGTGAAACAGTCAATGCAGTTAATTTTTGGGCCAAGAATGAAATGTTTTGTACTGTTCAGATAAATGGAAAACCCATAGAGCTCAAAGCTGATACTGGGTCAAAGTGCAATTTTATGTCTGCAGAAACATTTGCTAGAGTATGTGGTGAAAGGCTTGATTTAACAAAGTGTGCAAAGCTTGTTGCTTATGGTGGTGAAGAGATTCAAATGGAAGGCTCAGTAATGCTTTCATGTTATTCTGCTGGAAGAAGCTATAACTTATTATTTTATGTGGTCAAAATGCATGTCCAGTCATTATTAGGCCTCGGAGGCACTTTGAGAATGGGACTGCTTTGATTTAACAAGGAAGTTCACCATGTTAGCTTAAAAGACCACTACTCTAATTTTTCCCAGTCTATTTTTTCTACCTATGCTGATCTTTTTCTAGACAAACTAGGCAAGCTTTCAGTTGTATACTCCATGAAATTAGACCCAAATGTTAGTCCAATTGTCAGGCCAGCCAGGAAGGTTCCAATAGCTATACAGACTACAGTTAACATTGAACTAGATAAAATGGTGCAACAAGGTGTGATTTGTCCAGTCACAGAACTGACTATTTTACATGGTGGTAGCTCATAAGTAAAGCTCAAGCGACATCAGAATATTGATCCACAAGATTTGAACAAGGCACTGAAAAGACCTCATCATCCAATGTGCACAATCGAAGAAGTCACTGCTCTAATGCCAAATGCCACTGCTTTTTTCTGTCTTAGATGCAAAGAGTTCATTTTGGCAAATTTTGCTTGACAAAAATCCTCATTGCCCACTCCTTTCAGTACTCCATTTGGTAGGTACAGATTTTTGAGAATGCCTTTTGGGATAAATTCTGCAGGTGAAGTCTTCCAATGTGCAATGGTGCAAATTTTTTCTGGGTATCCTTGTGCTATTATAGTAGATGACATACTTGTTGGCTGTAATGGCGAAGCAGAGCATGACAGAAACTTCAGAACAGTTCTGGAAAGAGCATGTCAAGTGAATCTTAAGGTCAGTCCTCAGATATGCAAATTCAGGCTATGAGAAGTCACTTATATTCGTCACTTACTTACCAGTTCAGGCCTTTGAGCAGACCCTTCTAAGCAAACAGCCATTTTTGAGATGCCAGCTCCAGAGAATGTTCAGGCCCTGCAACATTTTCTTGGCATCATCAACTACCTAGGCAAGTTTATTCCAGATTTGTGTCAAATATCAGCACCACTGAGAGAGCTAACACACAAAGCTGTATCTTGGTCTTGATTAGAACAACACCAGAGAGCATTTGATGTCCTGAAACAGATAATTGCCAGTCCACCTACTCTCATATACTATGACATCCACAAGCCAGTTACTCTTTCATGTGATGCTTCAAAGTTTAGTCGTGGTGCAGTCATTCTACAAGAGGGTCAACCTGTTGCTTATGTGTCCAGAACTCTCATCCAAGCTGAAATGTAATATGCTCAGATAGAGACAGAGGTTTTGGAAATTGTGTTTGCATGTTCCAAGTTCCATGATTATGTTTATGGTACACCTATCCAGACTGAAACAGATCATCAACTTTTAGTCACTATTCTGAGAAAGCCTATGGATTCAGCTCCAGCCAAATTGCAATGCATGATGCTGAAATTGCAAAAGTATCATTTCAGTCTTGTCTACAAGAAAGACAAACTTCTTTATCTTGCTCATATGTTATCCAGCTCACCCAGAAGTACCACGGAACAGCATGAGAATAAGAGATTTAATTCTGAAGTCATGGGGGTGAGAACTTTTTCTTCCACACATCTTTGATGAGCTCAGAGATCATACAGCCACAGATCCAGTTTTACAGAACCTCAACTACTTTATCAAAGCAGGATGGCCGTCAAAGCAATCTAGTTTATCTCCAGAAGTGTAACCTTATTTTCCATACAAAGATGAGATTTTGTCTGACAATGGTATCATCATGAAAGGTCCTAAAGTTATTGTTCCTATGTCTTTGCAACAGGATTACACTACTATCTTACACTGAGGTCACCCAGGAGCAGTCTTTACCAAAAGAAGGGAGAGGACTAGCATTTTACCCTTCTATGTCACAAGATATTGACAGAGTACTTTTATCTTGTTCTGTGTGTAATAGTATAAAGCCACATCAACAGAAAGAACCACTTCAGCTAAACCAGCTACCTGAACTACCTTGGTCAACAGTAGCCACTGACATTTTCGAGTGGAATGGTCAACATTACTTGGTGTTAGTAGACTCTTATTCCAATTGGTCTGAGATTGACCTACTTCCTAATCTAGCATCCAATACTGTCATTGCTAAGATGAAGCGTCATTTTGCAGTGCATGGATCTCCGCACAAAGTTATTTCTGATAATAGCACGCAATTTACAAGTCAACAGTTCAAAAGATTTGCTGAACAGTGGGACTTTACCCATGTCATGAGTAGCCTAGAATATCCTCAGTCAAATGGTTTGCAGAACGTGCAGTTCAAAGTGCAAAGGAGTTACTAGAGAAGTCAAAATGAAACAATAGTGATGTCTTCCTAAATCATTTGAATGTCAGAAATATTCCTCGTGATAAACATCTTGGTTCTCCTGCTCACAGACTTCTGTCGAGACAAACCAGAACCACATTACACATCAGTAGTCAGTTGTTGCTTCCTTGTGTCAAGAACATCAGGTCAGTGAAAGCCAATCTGTTGAAGAAACATCTAGCCTAGACGTCCTACTATGATAAGACCAGCAAACCGCTCAATCCATTACGAGAGGGATATATGGTAAGGATGCAAATGTCCAAAGGTTATGATTGGATTAGAGTAGTGAAGAAAATCTGCTCAGAGTCGAAATCGTTCATTGTGGAATCACAAAGAGTTGCCTTCAGGTGGAATTGGAGGCATTTGATACCAGTGTCCGAGCCTGTACCACAGCATACAGCCTGTGAGAAAGACTCTTTATCTCAGAGTGAGTTGTCCAGTGTTCCAGTATCAGTGGAAGTTCCAAAGAGTATCTCTGTTCCTGTGATGAATCCCAAAGTTCCTGATATGAGCTGTTCACCGAAGATTGTCCCTGTTGCTAAACCCAGCCTTGATTGTTATGTACGAGATCCGGTCGCATCTCCAGACCATATTTCTTTCACAACTTCTCTATCTACTCCAACAGTGCCACTGTCATTTCACCTGACTCTACCACTAAATTGTTAGGTATTACCATTGATAATAATCTCTCTTTCAACCAACACATAAACAACTCCATAAAACAAGTCAACAGAAAAATAGGATCCTTATATCGAATCAGACCGTTCCTTACTCCATCTACCAGAACTAGGATTGCTCACTCCCATCTTATTTCTACTCTTCTTTATGCCTCACCTATCTTCACCAACCTCAAGAAGAACAACCTAAACAAACTAACTACCTGCTACAATAACATTGCCGCTTGCTACAGGTAACACCTACAGAACTCATCACTGTGTTAACTTGAAGCAACTAGGCTGGCTAGAGTATCAGAACTATCTTGCAATCCACCAACTTACCATTGCCCACAAAATACTGTACCAACCAAACAACACCCCTATACTCTCTCAACTCATAATCCCTATAATAATCTCAACTCTCTGCTCATCTAGTAAGCTATTGACTAGTTCCATAAAATCAAACAACACTGCTGGTGACTCCCTTTTTACCAATTCTGTAGGTTCAAAATGGAATTCGTTACCTAGCAACATAACAAAGATTACATCACTGCCTCTCTTCAAACAAAATATTAAACTCCACTTCCAAAATCACTGGCTCTGCTCCTGTAGCAAACCTGATTAACCTGATTCCCAATACTTCAACTTTACTTGTAACTACCTCTTCTCTGACTTTACTTCTCCACTTGGCATTCTTCCCTTCCTCCCACACTGTCTTCTAATTCGCTTCATTGCCTATTACTGTCCTAACTTAATACTTTTCATAATCTAACTCCCTTTTATTTATTTTATTCTTTTCCCCTTATTCTTTACACTCTTTTTTTTACCTACTCTCCCTGTATCCATACCTTACATGTATCTCTGTTTTTCTGTATAAAATTTAACATCTTTTTTCCCTAGTCTGTAACTGTGAGGGGAAGTAATTAATTCATGCACCTTTAATCTTAAGACATATAGCTTCTTATTTTCTTGTAAATATGTATGATAGAAATTAACACTTGTAGTAACAATCTTAAATTGTTCAGTTTGTTATTATTGTTTCATTAACATGCATACTAATATTTTTTGTCTCTATGTACTAATTTTTGTGGAGCTTTTCTCCCCGGGCCTCTACTGAAAATGGAATTTTCTCCAGCTAGACTAGCCCGGTTAACAAATGTAAAATAATAAAAATAATAATAATTTCAGATACATGGCAACTTGGACATGAACATTGTATTTGTTTCTAAATGCCTATATTGATGCATTTCTATTTACAATGTTATTTTGATAAAAGGGAAATCATTTTAAGAGAGAGGATCCAGATCAATGTGTGTATGTCTCTTTAAGAAGCTATCCAAGGGCTTGTGCAAATATATAAATTCATGTGCAAGTCTAACTGCCATTTTGTAGTAAGCTGTTGACATGTAAGCATGTACATGTGTAAGCTCTGTCTGTCAATCAGTTCATTTATATTTACTGATGTTGCTATCCCTCCTGATGTGTTTCTATGTAATAAAGCATCTTAAACAAACTACCCTGCCTGCTTCGTCTTCAATGAACAAGGGGATGAGTGACACCACCTAATGTTTAAAATGTGTATATGGTTTCCACAGATGCCACTTCCATGGCTGCTGCAACTGGAACTCTTATAATGAGGTTTACCTGGCTATATTCACAAAAACTCTCAGCACATGTCAAAAATGAAAATTTAAATTCTCCCTTGGATACAGAACTAGTTTCTGAGTCTTCTTTCTACTGCAGAGATCATTAAAAAGTGTAATGTGAAGGGGAAGTTAATTCAAGGGATCTCTCAGAATTTTCAGTCCTCCTTCTCTAAGTTTACAAAGGCACTCTATGCTCCCCTCACCTAACTTCAATACAAAGCAAAATAATCAGTCCCAGCAATGGTCTGATAAGCAGACTTTTAAAATTCAGTGGCAAGGAGTTTCCAAGACGAAAGTACAAACTCCCCCAGAACAAAGGACAGTCTAATTTGTCTAAATGACTATATTAAGGACTTTCTTCCCTCCTCCCACCCTGGCAGTCCTTTAATCCTTCTAGGACGTCTGAACCTCCATTTCTCTCTGTCTGGCAACAGGGTGTGTCAGACAAATGGGTTTTAAGAGTAATCTGTCAAGCTTACGGATGGCAGTGGGAGTTTTTCCTTCATTTTCAGAGAATTTTTCCTCACCCATCAGACCAACCTCTTCTTTCCCCTCCTGTCATTCAGCATATACTCTCCCAGGGAGTGATAGTAACTGCCCTTCCTCCTCAGTTAGGAGAAGGACTTTATTAAAGGATGTTTCTAATGCTTCTTGGAGATCAGTTCGGGAACTTTACTCTCTGAATCAGTTTTTGATAGTGCCCACATTCAAAATGCTGTCATGGCACAACTTGTTACTTATTATTCCACTTTTGAGGTTCCTAGTGACGTTAGTTTTAAAAGACACATATCATTACATATTCATAGCTCCAGACTTGGGATTTGTGTATCTGGATCACATTATCAGTTCTTTGCCTTACCCTGTGGGGTATCTACTGTTCCAAAGGTGCTCACAATGTATCTAGTTCCCATGTTGTTCAGACCACTAATTGATTACTTTTTTTTTTCAATTCTGAATGTAGTCAGGATAAGGTTGATTATTTTTTAAATTTTTTTTAAATTTGGTTTAGTGAATTTTAATATAATGTGATAAACGTTTTTACACTGTGTAATTAATATTATTCTGTGGCTTTAATGCAAATAGCAATTAGTTAATTGTTTCAGGAGTTTGATTTGCTGAAGCTAATGAATGTTATTATTTAAGTATAGTGTTATTAATGGTCTGAACAACTCTGAAGAAGCTTATGTACTGGTGAAAGCACTTAGTTTTTCCAAGAGAATAAACAGTCTGTGCTTTTAACTGGTTGCGGTAATTTTGTTTTTTTATTTTTGTCAAGAGGTCTTGTTGGCCGTATCTGTTTTGTGTTTCTTTAGTTAAGACAATTGTTAACTTTCTCTGACATCAGTTAGAGCAAGAAAAAACATCCCCAATGGGGTACTTAGCTTTAGAAGACTTCAGGATTACAAACTTGAAAATGAAAATTTCAGGTAGCGTCCGACCGGCACTTGTGAACTGCTGCTTTGGGCTCCTCCATGGCAAGAAAGACTGATGTAATGGCATTGGCTGCCTGTTTTATACCCCTGACAACCTAGCGTCATGGAAGAAGCAAAGTACAGTTGTGTACCTACCATAAATGTAGATGTTCAAGTGTATTCACTGTTGCAGTCATTACACTTGGGTTATCCTGCTGGCAGGCTACCCGCAGTCGGCCTGAATTCCAAAGTCCTGGTCCAGCGTCGGTTGCCGTCGCCTCTTCCCTGACATCAGTGTGCCAGGGGTATAAAAGATGCAGCCGACGCCATTTTCTTCAGTTTTTCTTGCCCCAGATATCAGGTGCCCCCAAAAGGGTAGGCTAAAAATTATGCCAATAAAAAAGCATGCACTAACATGTACAGTACCTTCATCTACAAGCAAATACACCACATAGGTTGTATAGAATAGAGAAGTACAGATTAGTCCCAGCAAAGAAAGGAGGATGGAGGGAGGGGTAACCTGGACTGCAACAGTGAATACACTCGAACATCTACATTTATGGTAGGTACACAACTGTACTATGTTCATCGTGTTTCACTGTTGCAGTCATTACACTTGGGTTGAATCCCAAAGCTGAGGTTGGGTGGCTGGGCCTAAATAGAATTAGGAGTGGCTATGAGGCCCTGCAGAACTGCAGTGGCAAAGCCTGCTCTGGATTTGGAATAAAGAGGCAAGTGGTAGTGCTTTTTGAAAGTGTGCACTGAAGTCCAAGTTGCAGCCTCCAAAATGTCACTGGTTGGTACTCCTCTGCGGAAGGCTGCTGAAGTGGCTGCTGCTCTGGTTGAATGTGGCCTAATGCCCTTAGGCACTGATTTGCCATGTTGTGAATAGCAGAAACGAATGCAGTGGCCTATCCATTTTGAAACAGTCTGCTTTGAGATAGCATTTCCTTGTGATCCTGCAGCATATGCCACTAAGAGTTGCTCAGTCTGTCTGCAAGCTTTAGTTCTGTCCAAGTAAAATCGTGGCTGTCTGTGTATGTCCAAAGAATGCAGAAGTCTCTCCCCCTTATTCTGTGGGTTTGGATAAAAAGTAGGCAAATGAATGGTTTGGTTAAGAGCCACGCTGAACACTACCTTAGGCATAAACGTTGGGTTTGTCCTTAGAGAAACCCTGTCTGGATGGAAGATTATAAAAAGTTCTACAGCCATTAGTGCCTGTAGCTCTGAGACTCTTCTTGTTGAAGTTATTGCTAGGAGCAGAGCTGTTTTCCATGATAAGAATTTTATCTCAGCTGTATTGGCTGGCTCAAAAGGAGGCAGAGTGAGTTTTTCCAAAACAAAATTGAGGTCCCATGCAGGTATTGGCGCTCTTCTTGGAGGTCTTATGTTTTTGGCTCCTCTGAGGTACTGCCTTAGAAGTGGATGTGAAAAAATAGGTGGGTCTGTATTGTAATGAGCTGAAATGGCAGAGGCATGGATCTTGATTGAAGAAAAGGATAGGCCTTTGTCCAGCATCTCAGTTAGGTATTGTAAAATCTGAGGAATATT
Organism: Protopterus annectens; assembly: GCF_019279795.1. NCBI lineage: Eukaryota > Metazoa > Chordata > Ceratodontiformes > Protopteridae > Protopterus > Protopterus annectens. The sequence goes on from NC_056728.1 coordinate 406,978,034, forward strand.
TGGTACAATTGTGTCAATTCCCTGCGCCTGGTTCCAAGCACAGAATCTCTTCCATTTAGCCGCATAAGATTTTCTGGTGCTGGGCCTCCTGGCCTCCAAAATAACATCCATAACTGCTTTAGAGAGAGATGTGTTCTGAATGGTTACATTATCCGCCATGCTGCCAGATTTAGGGTTCTGAGATGGCTGTGCAGGATCTGATTGTTTTGTTGTTTCAGTAAATGAGGAATTTGAGGCAATGTCCAGGATGGGCCTCGAGACAAGCTCTTTAGGTTTGGGTACCAGTACTGGCTGGGGCAATTAGTATCATTTTCGGTTTCTCTTGTCTGACCTTTAGGAGTACCTTGGGGAAGAGAGGCAGTGGAGGAAAGGCATATACTGTAAGGGTTTTCCAGCTGAATGATAGAGCATCCACTTTCCATGCTTGCTTGTGATAAGTCCTTGTGCAGAATTTCTGTAGTTGGTAGTTTTGAGGGGAGGCGAATAGATCTATGTCTGGGCATCCCCATTTCTTTGTTATCATGCTGAAGATTTGTGGATCTAGTTTCCACTCGTGAGGATCCATGAGGTTTCTGCTTAGTTCGTCTTCCAGAGTATTTGTCTTTCCTGGCAGGAATTGTGCTTGCAGGTGTACTTGATAAGTCAATGCTGTGTTCCACAAAGTCATGGCTTGTCTGCAGAGGGGGTAGGAATGTGTGCCTCCCTGCTTGTTTATGTACCACATGACTGTAGTATTGTCCGTCTTTATCAGCAATTGTCCTTGCTGAAGTAGATCCTTAAAGGCTGTCAGGGCATTCTGAACAGCCAGCATCTCTTTTTAATTGATATGAAGATGCATTTGGCTTGTGGGCCATGTGCCCTGAATACAATTTCCTGCCATGTGGGCCCCCCATGCATAATCTGATGCATCTGTTGTTAGTGTTTGTCTGGCTGTGGGTAAAGTGAATGGCTGTCCCTTGTTGAGGTGACAGGCCTGTTGCAGGCAGGGAATGAGTGAAATTAATTTTTCTAGGCTGTGGCAATGTTGAGTCCAAACACTTTTTAGATACCATTCTAGTTTCCTCATATGCAATCTTGCATATGGAATTAACAGAATGCAGGATGCCATGAAGCCCAAGGCCTGCAGAATATTTCTTGCAGATAACTGGGTTTTTGTTGCCAACATTTCGAAGTAAGAAGACAGTTTCCTTTGTTTGTCTGGCATGAGATAAGCCATCTGGGCAGTAGTATTTAAGCTTGCACCCAGGAATATTATCTCTTGTGTGGGTACTAGCTTTGATTTATTTTCGTTTACTGTGTACCCTAGGCAAATTAGCAATCTTTTTACAAACACCAGATGATGTAGTAAAATGTCCTTGTTTTCTGCTTGAATAAGGCAGTCGTCCAGGTAGGGATATATTTGAATTCCTCTTTGTCTGCAAAAAGCAATTACTGGTGCCAGGCATTTTGTGAAGACCCTGGGCGCAGTAGATAAGCCAAAGGGCAGTGCAGAGAATTGGTAGTGCATTGAGGCAGCTATGAATCTGAGGTATCTTCTGCAAGGTATGCCTCTTTTAGGTCCAAAGTTACAAGCCAAGCCTTCTTGCTCAGCATGGGCAGAAGTTGCTGTAGAGTTAACATTTTGAATTTTGGAACATCCAGAAAAGTGTTTAGAATAGACAGGTCCAGTATTGGTCTCCAGGCTTTGTCCTTTCTGGGCACCAAGAAAAGTCATGAGTAAAATCCTTGTCCCTGTTCCTGTAGAGGTACTCGCTGAATGGCCCCCATGTCCATGAGGGATAAAACTTGTTTTTGTGCCTCTGCCCATTGATTGTGTGGCAGCTCTGGCATGCCTCTTGCCTTTGGCAGGGTGTGAAAGTGGAACCTGTAGCCCTGAGACACTATATTCAAGACCCATTTGTCATGGGTGATCATGTGCCAGTTTTGTGAAAAAGTGCTAGTTTTCCCCCCAAGGGAGCTTCCAAAAGGTAAGTGCTTGGTACTGGTAGAGGAAAGTCATTGGGACTGTTTCCTATAAGGTTGAAATTTGTCTTCTCCGCTTTTGGAGGTAGAAGCACCCCATTGTTTAGGCCTGTATGAGCCTTGGGGCTGGGATCTGCCTCTACGGCATCTGTATCTGCCTCTTTGTGGCCAGTCTGACACTGGAAAGGACAGTTTTTTGAAGGCCAGTTCCTACTAAACCTGGGTGGCTGTACCTGTAAGAAATCTTTAACTGTCTGCATAGATTTTGCTTTATCTTCCATTTTCTTCAACACCTCTTCTGCCTTAACACCAAACAAAGTATCATGCTGTAATGGAGCATCTAATAATTTTGCTTTAACATGATCAGGCAGATTCTGTTCCTTTAACCAAGCATGCCTCCTAATCACAGAACCTGTTACAGCGGCACTGCAAGAGGCCTCCAAAGAATCAAAACCACATTGCAAAGTATGTTTTCCCACTTGTTCAGCTGCATGCAATAAATCCTGCATTTCCTTGTTTTCTGTACATTCAGAGTAGGACATTTTCTGTTTTAATAGAGACATTAAGTATTGCTGATATTTTAGCATATGAAATTGACAATTTAAGGCCCTCACAGCCAAAGTAGCAGAAGTTTAAACTTTTTTCCCCCATCTGTCCAGTGCTCTTGAATCTCTATCAGAAGGGACATGGTTTTTAGCAGTGGAAGCTTTGACACCCTTAGGACCCTGAGATATAGTTTCTGGGTCAGCAGCAGGGTTTTTATGTAGAAATTTATGGGAATATGGGACCCTGTAGTACCTGTCTGGTTTTACTGGTGCAGGGGGTATAGAGTCTGGAGACAGGCCGGACTCAGAAAAAACATCATCTGCAATGTCCAGAACAGGGGGAATAGCAAGGGGCCTGTGCTGAGGAAGTAAAAGAAAATCTCTGAGCCTTTTCTTAGATTCTGAGTAATCCTAGCTCTCCCAATGAAAGTGCTCCCTCATGGTATGCAGGGTTTCCCCAAAGGAGAAATCTTCAGGAGGAGAGTATGAAAGAATAGATTCTTCAGCATTAGAATCCTCATAGGGGGAAATAGAGTATTCCTGATCAGAGGAGGAATCAGAGAAAATGGAAACCTGATCTGATGATTCATATTCTGTCTCTTGCCTAGGCCTCTTATCAGGCGGGGGATGGGAATCCCTAATCAAAGTAATAAGATCTTCGGCCATTTTGAGCATTTGTTTTTTAGGCATGGAAGCCTGTCCTGGAGAATGCTGTTTCTTTGTCTATAGAGCTGCTTTGGTCTTTGGCTTAGAAGCTGAAGATGGCTTTACATATAATTGAGTTGGTCTGAAAACACCCTCAGAAGCCGATGCATGCACAGTGGCTCTGGACCCATCTGAGGGTATATTTTCTGAGGATCCAATACCTTGAGTTTCCAGAGGCCCAGTTGGCTCCACGTGGGAGTTGGAAGCGGCCTGTGGCTCTGAGGTAGCGGGCTTCAGGGGCTGCGAAAGCGCCTCACTGAGAACCGGCGAACTGACAACTTGCTTAGTGGAAGCCTCATCGTCGGTTTTGGACCTCAGATGCCTGTCCTTGTCTTTATCCTTGTGTTTTTTTAGAAACTCCGGTCATCAGTTGTTCTGATGGCATTGTATAATTGAATCTTCGGCCGAAGTAATTAAAGGCAAAATTGTACCGATGCTTAATAGTGCGTTGGTTAAATCTAGCACAAAACCGACAACAAGCAACGTTGTGATCAGGGCCTAGGCAAGGAATACAATAAGAGTGAAAATCCTTATGAGGTATTTGCTTCCCGCAAGAAATACAATTGTTAACTTTTTCTGACATTGGTCTGGAGCAAGAAAAAAGTTTCCCCAATGGGGTACTTAGCTTTAATGAAGACTTCGGATCTGAAATTCGATTTCGAAAATCTCAGGAATCGGCCGACCGGCACTTGTGAACTGCTTTTGCTTCGGGCACCGTGGGGCAAGAAAGACTGAAGAAAATGGCGTTGGTTGCATCTTTTATACCCCTGGTGCACTGACGTCAGGGAAGAGGTGACAGCAACTGACGCCGGACCAGGACTTTGGAATTCAGGCCGACTGCGGGTAGCCTGCCAGCAGGATAACCCAAGTGTAATGACTTCAACAGTGAAACACGATGAACATCAGCATCCGATGCAGAAATACTAAGACTCTGGTATTCGGGCCGACTGAGGGCTACCTGCAGGGAGATAACCTCAAGTGTGATGACTGCAACAGTGAAACACAAAGAACATCCAGCTGTTACACTGCAGAGTAGCCATGGTAGTCTGGGTTATACCTTTTTAACACAATCTCACTCTATATGTATCTTTCATTTCATCATAGCAAATATGTATAGTGGACAAACTGAGCAAGACCAGGGCAGGCCCTCATGAATGGAAAATGAATAAGAGGGTTTGCCAAGATTTGATCTAGCTGTAGAGAAAAGCATAAATAGATCTTTTTGCCTCCTCTCTAAACAATCAACTGACAAAATTCTGATCTAGGGATCCATGCAAGAAGACCTGGAAGACAGATGCCTTTTCTTTTCCTTGGGCAGGAATTCTCCTGTATGCTACTCCACCCTTTCTACAAGTAACCAAGGTACTTTTGAAGATTCAAAAGGACACCCCAAAAATTATTGTGGTGACTCTCTTCTGGTCCAGCCAACAGTGGGTGTCCTTCTATTCTCATGTTGCAGTATTCCAAAAGTACAGTTTTGTACCTACCATAAATGTAGATGTTCAAGTGCTAATACAGCTGTAGCTATAACAGATGGGTTTTCCTGCCTTCAGGCGAGTCCTCGGTCGGCTGAATTCCAAAGTCTAGGTCCGGCGTCGGATGTCGTCACTTCCTCCCTGACGTCAGTGTGACAGGGGTATAAAAGAACCAGCTGACGCCATTTTCTTCAGTTTTTCTTGCCCCAGATGTCAGGTGCCCCCAGAAGGAAGGCAATACATAAATTTATGTAATAATGCAATGCAATATAATCAAAAAACAGTAGTTGCAAGCAAATACACCATAAAAGAATACCCCAATCAGGTTGTATGAGGAGGTGTTAGCCATTAGGCCTGTCCCAAGAGGGGAAGGAGGGAGGGAAACCTGGACTGCAGCTGTATTAGCACTTTGAACATCTACATTTATGATAGGTACAAAACTGTACTATGTTCATCGTGCATACAGCTGCAGTCATAACAGATGGGTAGAATCCCAAAGCTAAAAAAGGGGTGGTAGGCATTAGGTGGAACTAGGAGGAGCCAGGATGCCCTGCAAGACTGCAGTGGCAAAGCCTGCTCTAGATTTGGAGTATAATGGTAGGTGATAGTGCTTGGAGAAAGTATGTACAGAACTCCAAGTGGCAGCTTCCAAAATATCTTTGGTAGGAACCCCCCTGAGGAAAGCTGAAGAGGTAGCTGTGGCCCTTGTGGAGTGAGATCTGATGCCTGCAGGTACAGTTTTACCATGAAAAGAGTAACAAAAGCGTATGCAGTGGGCTATCCATTTTGAGATTGTCTGTTTGGAAATAGACTTCCCTTAAGCTCCTGTAGCATAGGACACAAAGAGTTGCTCTGATTTTCTGAAAGACTTTGTTCTGTCCAAATAATAACGTAGCTGTCTGTGAATGTCCAAGGAATGTAGTAGTCTCTCCCCTTTGTTTTGAGGATTAGGGTAAAAGGTAGGTAAGTGGATAGCCTGATTCAAGGCTACCCTGGATACTACCTTTGGCATAAAGGAAGGATTGGTTCGTAAGGAAACTCTGTCCTGATGGAAAATGATGAAAGGCTGCACAGCCATGAGGGCTTGTAGTTCCGAAACCCTGCGAGCTGAGGTGATAGCCAGCAGGAAGGCTGTTTTCCAGGACAAATATTGCAGTTCTGTTGAAGCAGCTGGCTCAAAAGGAGGCAAGGTCAGTTTTTCTAGAATGAAATTGAGGTCCCAAGCAGGTACTGGTTGTTTCCTTGGGGGTTTTATATTCTTAGCCCCTCTGAGGAATTGTCTTAAGAGGGGGTGAGAGAATAAAGGAGGATCAGTGTTGTATTCTGCAGAAATGGCTGAGGCATGGATTTTGATGGAGGAGAATGAAAGTCCACTGCTTAGCAGCTCGGCTAGGTACTGTAATATTTGAGGTAAATTCAGTATTCCAGGATTCTGGCCCTTTTTCTCATTCCAGGCACAAACCGCTTTCCATTTTGGAGTAGGCTTTTCTAGTAGAAGGTCTTCTAGCCTCCAAAATGACGTCCTGCACCTCCTTGGAGAGTAGGGTCTGTTGTGATTTTAAGGAATCTTCCATGCGGCTAGATTGAGTGTTTTCAGCTGACTGTGAAGAGTTTTGAAGTTGTGCTGAGTCAGTAGAAGAGGCATTAGAGGCAGGATCCATGGTGGGGAATGCGTCAGGCTCCTCAGGAGTGGGTACCAGTGTTGTCTTGGCCAGTCTGGAGCAATGAGAATCATCTTTGGTCTGTCTGCTCTGGTTTTTAATAGAACTTTGGGCAGCAGAGGAAGAGGTGGAAAGGTATAAACTGTCATTGTTGTCCAACTGAAAGAGCGTGCGTCCACTTTCCAGGCCTGTGGATATAAGGTCCTTGAGCAGAATTTTGCCAATTGGTGATTTCTGTGGGAGGCAAAGAGATCTATGTCTGGCCTTCCCCATGCTTGAATTATCTTTGTAAAAACTTGAGGATGCAACTTCCATTCGTGTGTATCTGTCATATTTCTGCTTAGGTTGTCTGCCAGTGTGTTTTCCTTGCCTGGCAGGTACTGTACTTGAAGTTCGATTTGTAATTCCAGAGCCATGTTCCAAAGAGACATGGCTAGCCTGCATAGGGGGTATGAATGGGTTCCTCCCTGTTTGTTTATGTACCACATTACTGTGGTGTTGTCTGTCCTTATCAATAGCTGGCCTGGATGCAGTAGGTCTTTGAAAGCTATAATAGCATTTATTACTGCTAGCATTTCCTTTTGATTGATGTGTAGGTGCTTTTCTTTTTGGGACCATTTGCCCTGAATGCACCGATCTGTCATGTGCGCCCCCCAGGCATAGTCCGAGTCATCTGTTGTGATGACTTGATTTGCTTGAGGCTTGCAGAATGGGAGACCTGTGTTTCTTTGGCATGCTTGAGCCCACCACAGAAATTCCTTTTGAAGACATGGAATCAGTGGTATTATTGTTTCCAAACTGTGGCTGTGTTGAGACCATAGGTTTTTTAGGTACCACTGAAGTTTCCTCATATGCAGCTTTGCACATGGGATTAGTAGGATGCAAGATGCCATGAATCCCAGAGCCTGCAAGATTTTCCTTGCAGTCAGCCTGGTGAAAGTTGCCAGTTTTCTGAAGTATTGAGTTAGTTGCCCTTGTTTCTCTGGCGTGAGGTAGGCCATCTGGGTGTTGGTATCCAAGCTGGCACCCAGGAAAATTATTGTTTGAGAGGGTATTAGCCTTGATTTCTTTTTGTTGACTGTGTATCCCAGAGAATTCAACAACATTATTACAAACTCCAGATGTTTCAGAAGTATGTGCTTGCTGTCCGCTTGGATCAGGCAGTCATCCAAATATGGGTATATTTGTATCCCTTGAAGTCTGCAGTAGGCAATTACTGATGCCAGGCATTTCGTGAACACTCTGGGTGCAGTAGATAAGCCAAAGGGCAATGCAGAGAATTGATAATGTGTTGAACCTGCAATAAATCTGAGGTATCTTCTGCAATCTTGTCTGATTGGGACATGCAGGTATGCCTCCTTGAGGTCCAATGTTACCAGCCAAGACTCCTTGCCCAGCATGGGAAGAAGCTGCTGTAATGTGAGCATCTTGAATTTTGGCACAAGTAAAAATGTGTTTAGGATGGATAGGTCCAAATAGGTCTCCAATCCTTGCCCTTCCTTGGTACCAGGAATAGTCTGGAATAAAAACCTTGACCCTGTTCTTGTGCAGGTACCTCTTGAATAGCTTTCATGTCCATGAGATCTGAAATTTTTTGTGCCTCTACCCTTTGATTGTGTGGCAGGTTTGGCATGCCTCTCATTTTTGGAAAGGTGTGAAAGTGGAATCTGTAGCCTCTGTCTATAATGTCCAGGATCCATTTGTCTTTTGTGACAATATGCCAATTTTTCAAAAATAATGCCAGTTTTCCGCCTAAAGGTGCTGCCATTTGAGCCTTGCTTGGCATGCAAAGGGGAAAGTCATTGGTTCTGCTTTCTGAATGGCTGTGAACTATCCTCACCACCTCTTTGAGTAGGTGCTTGCCATTGTCTGCCTCTAAACGATCCTTGAGATTGCCCTCTACCCCTTGGGCGCCTGTATCTACCTCTTTGGGGTCTGTCCGTGGCTGGAAAGGACCAATTTTTTGAAGGCCAATTTCTACTGAAACGTGGAGGTTGTACCTGTAGGAAATCTTTCACTGTCTGCATTGATTTTGCCTTTTCCTCCATTTTCTTTAATACCTCCTCAGCTTTAACACCAAACAATACATCTTTTTGCAGAGGTGCATCTAGTAACTTAGCTTTGACATGATCTGGTAAGGTTTGCTCTTTGAGCCAAGCATGTCTACGTATGACTGATCCTGTAACAGCAGCTCTACATGAGGCCTTTAAAGCATCAAAACCATATTGCAAGATATGTTTACCCACTTGTTCAGCACTATGTAAGAAATCCTGCAACTCCTTCAAGTCTGGTTGTTCAGGTTGTGACATTTTGCTTTTCAACTGTGATAACAGAAACTGTTGGTACTTTAACATATGGAACTGACAGTTTAATGCCCTCATGGATAAGGTGGCCAAGGTGTATACCTTTTTCCCCCACCTTTCTAAAGCTCCGGAATCCCTCTCTGAAGGTAATGGATTTATAGCAGTGGAGGCCTTAATTCCCTTGGGACCCTGTGAAATAGTTTCTGGGTCAGCCGCATGGCTTTTGTATAGGAATTGGTGTGAATCAGGAACCCGGTAATACCTGTCAGGCTTAACTGGAGCTGGAGGTAAAGAATCTGGGTTAAGGCAGGCCTCCGAATACACATCATCTAGTATGTCTAAGACAGGAGGTATAGCCAGAGGCCTGTGCTGAGGGAGCAAGAGGAAATCCCTAAGCCTTTTCTTGGAGTCTGAGTACTCTTGGCCTTCCCAGTGGAAGTGTTCCCTTAAGGTATGTAAGGTTTCCCCAAAAGAGTAATCCTCAGGGGGGAGGCAGAGGGAATGGACTCCTCTGCATCAGAATCTTCAAAAGGGGAGTATGAATGTTCCTGGTTTTCAGAATGTTCCGAAATAATGGAGGCCTGGTCCGAGGAAGGGGATTCTTCCTCCACTCTGGGCCTTTTGTCCGGGGGGGGGGTTGAGAACCCCTGATGAGAGTAATTAAATCCTCAGCCATTTTGAGCATCTGCTTTTTAGGCATGGGGCCTTAAGAGGGGCCCTGTGGAGCTTGTCTTTTAGTATGCATGGCTGCTTTAGACTTAGTGAAAGCCTTGATGGAAAAAGAAGAGGAAGGCCTGAAGACACCTTGAGAGGTGGCAGGCCTGTCTAAACTTTGAGTTTCACCGCCAAGAGTGGCTTCGGTATCTGTAGTCGGGGTGTGGGCCGAAGAGCCTGTGACCTCAGGCACAGAAGACACCGCCAATGAAGTGTCATCGGTAGTCGGGCTGCGTAGGCACCTCGCTGAGAACCGGACCACCTATAGTCGGCTTTGGCATGGTGTCAGTAGAAGTCGCGGACCACGTATGCTGGTCCTTATCTTTGCGTCTTTTACTCAAAACTGGAGTCGGAGTATCCGACGACATAATGTAATTAAACTTTTTGCCAAAATAGTGTTGGGCGAACTCCGCCCGATGCTTAATAGTGCGTCCGTTAAATGTAGCACAAAAACAACAGGCTGAGACGTCGTGGTCTGAGCCTAAGCAAGGAATGCAGAGGGAATGAAAATCCTTATGCGGTATTTGCTTCCCACATGAAATGCAATTATTAACTTTGTCTGACATCGGTCTGAGGCAAGAAAAGTTTCCCCAATGAGGTACTTAGCTTTCAAGAAGACTTCGGCTGAAAAATATTCGTAATCTCAGGAGCTGGCCGACCGGCACTTGCAAACTGCTTCGGGCACCGCGCGGCAAGAAAGACTGGAGAAAATGGCATTGGCTGGTTCTTTTATACCCCTGTCGCACTGACGTCAGGGAGGAAGCGACGACATCCGATGCCGGACCTAGACTTTGGAATCTGGCCGACCGAGGACCCGCCTGACGGCAGGAAAACCCATCTGTTATGACTGCAGCTGTATGCACGATGAACATCTCTTAGGTTTCCATGTCTTGCTACCTGAATGTCTAGCCAGTAAGTATAAATATGCTTCTAATCACTGCAGGGTGCGTGGGATGTCTGATGTTGGCTAAGGGAATGTGGCCATAAAAGTGATGTCTGCATGCATCAGACCTCAGAACTTCTCTGCTGGCAGTTGAACATCAGCTGTTCCTACCGTACTGGCTGTCGGATTGAAATTTCTAAGATAAGTACCTCGTTGGGGTCATTTTATTATTTGGGTGACTGCATGCCTGTGTGGGTTCATATCATCCAGGAAGGGAAAGTGTAGGTGCAGTAATCTGATCCCCCATAAAGACAGCCACGAGCTTTGCATTTTTTGTTTAGGAAACACATTAATGAAGATCACCACAACAAAGTAACCACACTGACTTCACAGAAAATATTGGTAACCAAGTTTTATTCTGGTAATTTGGCCTTTCGTCTATAAGGAATAATTTGAATCCAAAAAATCATCTCCATTTATACACCATGTACTGAAGCAATAAGCCAATGAACACATTTAGTTGATTACTTGATGCTAAAATAGCAGTTTAAAAAGAGGGAAAAGATTCCCATCACATCTTAAAGTGAAATGCTCAATTTTACATAAATATTCTGATACATAATTTAAGACAAAAATCCTTACTACTGCATCACTATTTTAAATTACACATAATTACAATTTAAAATTTTACCTAATTATGAACCGGAGAGCTTAGTGAATGCAGGACATTATACATTATAAGGTAAAATTTTCATAGGAGGAAGATAGCTAGAGATGGTATAGTTGAGAAAAACATGGAAAAGTTGTTTTTTGTTACTAGATGTTCATACTTTTCTTCCAGACTGGAGAATATAATTAAACAAGTGTGGCATGTCATTTGTGGAGATGCATCAGTAGATTTCTTTTTTCCAAGATTCATTACTTTCTCTTATGGTAGATATAATAATTTAAGAGTTACTTAAGGGTAAAGTTGCAAAACGCAAAACAGGTGGTAAGGTGGGCTCTTATTTATGTGGCAGAAAGGTTATGAAAACAAGCCAGTGCAGTGGTAAAAATACTGATCAGATATTTGATATTCTCTTTTTTGCAAATTGCCAGACGGACTGGGTGATCTATCTGGCTACCTGTATCTGTTCTGCGTTTTATGTGGGACAAACGTCCAGACCACTTAAATTTAGAATTTCTGAACACTATAGTGATATCAGGCACAATAAACTTACCAATGCTTTATATAAGCACTTTCAGGTACATAGCAATGCATCTTTCAATTTTACTGTGATAGACAGAATCACTGGTAATAGGTCAAACAAAGCAGGATGGCATCAAATTCTAAACAGCAAAGAAAAGAAATGGATCATTAAACTGAGGGGGGGGGGGTCTTTTTTCACCAGGACTTAATGAGTACCTTTAATTAGGACTGTTGATTAATTTATTAATTTAGAGCCTTACCTAGTGGTTACATATAAAAAGAGAACAATGTCTTATGTCTTTACTGCACTGATGAAGGCTATGTAAATTTTACAGCTGAAACCGGTTTGTTTTGTCTCTTTTTTATTTTATACTATGCTTTTGAGCTAGTTTGGAATAAATACTGAATGCTACAGTCTGTTGGCTTCCCTGTGTTTTGTACCGATATTGAGCAAACAACCAGAAAAGTTAAGACATGCATTTTACAGCACATGGGGGACACAAGAAGAAGAAACATGGAGAGCCCAGTTGCTGCTCACTTTGTGTCCAAGCATGATGGGTTGATAAAAGGTTTACTTTTCAGTGTATTAGCATGACCTTTAGCCAGCAGGGGAGATTTTAAGAGGGAATTAAATAAGTTAGCATGCAGGATGATTATTAATTATCATACTTTATATCCCAGAGGTATGAATTTGGACAGTAATTTTACCTTAGAAGGTATAATGCCCTGTGTTCACTAAGCTCTCTGGTACATAATTAGGCAACATTTAACATTTTAATTATGTGTAATTTAAAATAGTGATGCAGTAATAATAAGGATGTTTGTCTTAAATTATGTATCAGAATATTTATGTAAAAATTAGCATTTCACTTTAAGATGTGATGGGAATTATTTCTCTCTTTTTAAACTGCTATTTTAACATCAAGTAATCAATTAAATGTGGTCATTGGCTTATTGCTTAAGTACATGGTGTATAAATGGAGATTTTTTTTGGATTAAAATTATTCCTTGAACACGAAAGGCCGAGGTACCAGAATAAAATTTGGTTACCAGTATTTTCCGTGATGTCAGTGTGGTTCCTGTGTTGTGGTGATCTTCATTATCGGGTTTCTTTTTGAATTTTCTTGGGGTGTTTTTTTTCGTTTTGGGACCTTTTCTGTTTAGGGCCTACGCATGACCACAGGTCCTGCTCCATCTACAAGGCCTTCATTCCAAAAACCCTGCACAGCTGTCTGCATGAGTTGAGCATTTATCTTGAGAAGTAATAAAAAACATTCCATTTTGCAGATGTAGGAGCAGCTTAAGGAGGAGTCCCCGGCGAGTACATTCGTCAACAAAATGAAGGAAATCCAGACTTGTGTTAATAAAGCAGAGGGGGAAGTGGAAGTCATTAAACGTAAAAGGAGAAAGATCGGGACATCAAGGATTATAGGAATAATTTGTTTTTTTTCATGGCAATGAAAACTACGGAAGATCAGAGCCACCTTAAATGTTATTGAAGCGAGGTCCCGAACATCATGAGACTTCGGTTTCTTCAGCAGAAGTTGTTTCCAATGGAAGGAAGAGTGTGTCATTCGAGGATTTAAGTAAAGATGATGAAGGACATGTAGGGCAGCATTCCAGTCCTCAGCAATCAAAAGGGCGAGGTCGGAAATGGCAAGGAAAGTCAAAAAGAAAGTGAACTTAGTGTTGTTAACTCAGACATACTTTTTTCTTCAAGTCATTCACAAAATGGACATTACGGTGACTGCAGGTATGTGGGAAACACTTCACAGATCAAAAGTGTTTGTGTTTATAATGATTTGAATATTATTAAACTCTTTGATTTGAATATTGACACAAATTTGTGTAGTTTGTTAATGAAGGGAATGAAGTTTGTCCCCACGTATATTCCTAGCTTGGCAGACCGGTTTTTGGAAGTGGGACGTTTTTGCAGACAATTGCATTTAAAGTTTTTTTTTTATAATAAATACTTACAAGACATTAACTGCAGTGCATCATCAAATGACAAATCTCTTTCAGTGCATGAGAATGAGTTAGTTGATATTCATTGTGATGTTATTGACAAATGTGCTGTGAATTATGATAGTGGGGCAAGTTTTTTTACTGGATATGGGAAACTCAGTGTGCTGCATGTACCACCCCCCCCCCCCCCCCCCCCAGGATCTCTACAGCTATAAACATGTTTGAGAAGGTAGTATGCAAGCAAATTGAGCAGGAATATATGAAATTGTCTAAATGCAGAAGGGTGTATAATTTAAGCAAAAGTGAGTGGAAAGTTTTACAAAACCTGCATGATTTAATGAAGAATATGTTTTTGTTCAAGCTCTAAAGGGGGCAACTGGGTTATTATGTCTAGGTGTGGTTATAACAAGATGGCTGAAGATTTATTACTGGATAGCAGTGTCTATCAGAGGTTGAGAAAAAAAAATTGTTGAATACAACATTTATTTGCTGGAGTTACTGGAGAGGGGAGAATAAGTTTTTTTTCTCCCCTAGTGATGTTAAGAAATTATATATTAAACATCCAAAGGATGCAAAGTTTTTTGTAATACTTAAAGTCCACAAAGACATGAGGAACCCCTGGGCAGGCCTACTGTATCTGGGGTAGGTGTATACCTAGAACATGTGGGTATATTTTTGGATGCCCATTTGAAAAAGTATCTGGCTAAGATTCCTTCACATATTGGGAATAGCAAGGAATTTTCGGATTTGGTGGGGGGCATGCTATGGAAGAAGGACTTTTATTGGGCCAGTGTTGATGTTAAATCCTTATAGACCAGCATCAACAAAAGATGGGGTTTGGAAGCGATAGGAAGGATCATAGGTGAAGGCCCAAGATCTAGTTTATTGTTACAAGTTTTAGAATTTGCGCTCACTCATAATTATTTCTTGTTTGAGAAATCTATTTCCTTGCAGAAGGAAGGCACAGCCATGGGGGCATCTTTTGCCCCGTCCCATGCCATTATTTTTATGAGCTTTTTTGAGAACTTATACATTTATAACAGTAATTTCTATTTGCAGCATGAGGTCATTTTCAAACATTACATAGATGATTTGATTTTCATCCCTAGGGGTAATGTAGGTGAATTTAATAAGTGTATCAGAATACATGATTCACAATGAAGTTATGCAGTTTCTTGATATTGAGTATTTTGTGGGAGTTGATAATAAGGTTTTGTTTAGGCCCTATGTCAAAGAAACAGCGGTAAATACATTTCTTTGTGCTGATAGTATGTACCTTTCACACGTTTTGAATTCTTTACCTTATGGTGAATATAAGCGTATTTTTACCAAGGATTTGATAAATCACAGTCAGATGATGAGTTTAATAAAGTTAGAAACAGGTTGTCAAGCAGAGGGTATGCTTTGGAGATGTTAAGGATAGCAGAGATGAAAGCCATGGGCATCCCTAGTGGGGAAGGTGTCCATGATAGGAGACAGGAAGGTAGTGAGGGTTTTAAGGCAAACAGGAATGGTGGTGAGGTAGATGAGGGAAAAATATGTTTTGTTAAGTTTTCCCCTTTTTCAAACATTTTGAGGGAGTTGATTATAAGATTTTGGCCAATTGTTACAAAGGATGAAAGTGTGGGTGATATTTTTCCAGAGAAGATAATGCTCTCTTATAGTAGGTTTTTAACCCGAAGAAGTGGTTGAATTTGAGTAGATTTAACAGGGGCAATAGACGAGTGGGATACTATCCCTGTGGGAAATGCAAGATATGTGTTCGGGTTAAAAATCTAGAGGGCACTATCATTAATGGCAAGAAGCATAAAGCAATGGATTATTTCAATTGCAACACTTGCAGAGTGATATACATCATAGGCTGTGGTTGTGTAACTACAAAATGGTATACTGGGGCAGATGAGAAGGATGGTGAAGAAGTGAATAATGGAGCATTAGGAAGATATAAGAAACAGTAGGTTAGATAACCCAGTTGCCCAACATTTTCACTCTGCATATGCTGATTGTGTTAATAGTTTCTTTTTCAGCATCTTGGCCAAGCCATACTCTGGACAGGGGGTAGATTTTGTGCAATCTTTATTGGAAATGTAAACAAAATATATTATTAATTATAAAACTCTTTGGCCCAGTGGGTTACATTTAGAGCTGGATTTGAATGTTTGAGATATATGGTAACAGATCAGTTCCTCTTAGGTGGACACTTTCAAAACATATTTAAACACATTTAAATATATTTTTCAAATGTACGCATTTTCAAATGTATTAGAATGGTGTGTTTTTTTTTTAATTTATATGTTTTTTATTGGTGTCACAATTGGTGTGGGGAAGGGACCAAATTTACAAATCCAGGGCTGGATTTACCAGGGCAACCCTCCATGTATTTATAGAGAATATTTCCAAGCCACCAGCCTCTTCTTCCCATTGAGCTTAGGCACTCACCCAAGAGTTTGCAATACTGCAACATGAGAATAGAAAAACAGAATAGTTATGTAAAACCTTACCATAACCATAGATGCCCTTCTCTTCCATGATACAGTATTCCTTCCTTCTCTCCTTCCCCTCTTCTTTAACTGTCCCTTCTTGGATGGCACTGGACTTACACAGTTTTCCTGGGACTGGAGTCTGACTGTGGTGCTCAGTTCTGAGGTCTGGTGCATGCAGATGTCACTTTTATGGCGTACATTCCCTTAGCCGATGTCAGACATCCCACACACTCTGCAGTGACTAGAAGCTTTTGTAAACTGACCAGGTGTTCAGTTAGCAACAGAGGGAAACCCAAGAGTTTGGAATACTGCAACATAGATGAGAAGGACATCTATGGTTATGGTAAGATTTTGCACAACTATTCTTTCCCCTTCTTCTAGAAATAACCAAGGGCAATTACCACAAGTTTCCTCACCATTAGGATTTACTCACACAAGACCACGGATGTCTGACAAATCCTGACCCCAAACAACTAAAACTGACTACCTGGATGACAGAACATTAATGCCTTTTAAGCAACTTTTTTTCCTGACGTTTTGCAACAGATTTTATTGGAGTCAAGAAAGCCTTTTACTAGAAAATCATATGTTAGCAAATGGAAAATGTTTTCTGTTTGGGGACGACAAAAGAGCCAACACTCATTCAGGATAAGTATTTATCTTGTTTACATTACTTGTTTGAGTTACACATTATTTTTCCTATGGCCTGTCTTCCTTCTCAATCAGGATTTGTTTGTCAGCCATTTCAGCATGCCTTTCGATGGATCCCCTCCTTCAATGCAGTTTCATGTGAAAGGGGTGTTGCACAAGAAGCTTCCTGGAAAACTAGTGACTCCTCCTTGGGATCTTAACTTTGTGTTAGGAAAAACTAACTCTTGCTCCATCTGAACCAGCTCATCAGGTTGACTTGAGGTTCTTGCAGGTGCGGCTCGTGTTATAGGACTGCAGGACTGCAGCCCTCCCACCTCTGTAGAAAAGCAAAAAAGTAAAAATAAACATAAACATATTAAAAAAAAATAGGAAACTTAAAATTACGAGTCCCAGACACTCCGCACGCATGTGCACATGCACTGGACTCACAAACAACTCCAGACTGTTTTGAAAGCAGTCCGGATAGGGGGAAAGGCAGAGATGCAGTCCAGATAGGGGGAAAGGCAGAGATGCCCCCCAGATGCCCAGAAGTCTGTGTGGTCATGACTGCATAGAACAGAGGAATGTCAGACTGCATCATCTGCAGTCTGAATCACTGAGGAGGTGAGTTTTCTGCAGCTGAACCAATCAGGCTCTCCCAGGCGGGACTTTACTGTGTGTGTGCACGGGACTTTGGAGTGTGCACAGTACTTTTGGTTCGTGGAGGTAATGGGAGCTTTTGCATGAAGACTGCACTTTGTTGGAGTGTGCGCAGTACTTACTTTCAAATGGAGACTGTACATTTAGGTTCGCGGAGCTTTCAGCATGGCACTGATGGGACATATGTTTGAATGGATCCATGGAGCTTTGTATTTGTGTGTGTGTGTGTGTGTGTGTGTGTGTGTGTGTGTGTGTGTGTGTGTGTGTGTCTGTGTGTGTAATGCCCCAGTTGCTACATGGTGGTGGGTAGAGAATAAGGCTTGAACCCTGTACCTTGGGCCCAAGTGGCAAGAGCCTGAATTCCCTACCCACCACCATTTGTAAATAAAATGCAGATTTTTGCCTCATATTTGTTCTGTTCCCCATAAAATCTGTGGTTTCCATATTTTTGTTTCTTAACACAGCCAGTGGTGCAGTGGTAGCATTGTTGCCTGACAGCTACAGGTTGTTTGGTTTGATTCTTGGCTGGGGTGCCTTCTATGTGGAGTCCGTATGTCCTCCCTGTGTTTGTGTGAGTTTGCTCTGGTGTCCTCCCATCTTACAAAGGCATGTGTCTGGAGTTTCTTCCTGTGCCTCTGCCAAAAATTGGCTTTTGTTCCAAGTCAGACTTTCCTGGTTAACAAATGTTAAATAAATAAAAATGACAAGCATTGGAATTTCAGACTTCATATTCTTCAAAATGTACATGGTAACACAAAACCTATTATTATAGCAAGTTTCTAAGTTTATAAGATGGATATTTGAAATGTGTCCCTATTTTTAGAACTGTATTCCCCCATTATTGGTTCTGTCCAGGTTTTTTTGTGCCAAGGTTGAGAAGTATGGTGATTACTGAACTCACTGACTATGTTTTGGGGCTGTATTCCCCCATTACTGGCTTTGTCTATGTGTTTTTGCTAAGAGGTTGAGAGCTATGGTGAGAACTGAACTCACTGAATATGTTTGGGGGCTGTGTTCCCCCATTACGGGCTTTGTCTATGTGTTTTTGCTAAGAGGTTGAGAGCTATTGTGAGAACTGAATTCACTGAATATGTTTGGGGGCTGTATTCCCCCATTATTGGCTTTGTTCAGGTGTTTTGTGCTAAGATGTTGACAGCTATGGTGAGAACTGAATTCACTAAATATTAGCCATTTAAGTTTCAGTCTTCCTCTCTTTTATAAAACAAGATGATTTGGCATAGTGGTATGTTGCTCTGACTGTTTTGCACAGGGTCCTGGGTTCAGTACTTGGCAGTGAAATGTATGGTGGTAACACAGCATTTTATTCTAGCAACTTTCCAACATTATACAAGCAATGTTTAAAATGTGTCCCTGTTTTTTGGTGTTTTGCCCCCCCCCCCCAAATTTTGGCTTTTTCCAGATTTCCTGTGCTGCAAAGTTTAGAGATACAGCTGCGTGTCAAGTAAATTTTGCAAGAAGCTTGAGAGCTGCAGGGGAACAAAAGTTTAGTGATGTTTATGCTAAATCAGCTTGCATTGTTAATAGCACAACAGGTAGTGTACTTACTTTTGATGCAGAAGGCTATGGGTTCTACTCCTACAGTAAGTAGATACATTGCTGATGCTGTACTGTACTATAAAGGGGGTGGATTCTGCAGTCCTTTTTTGGTGAAGATATCTAGTAACTATGAACTTGTTATCAGTTTGCCATCCATTCCCTATTGCAATATTACTAGCTTATTGTTTTTTTTAATGCAACATAAGCAATTTATTCCTCAAGGGCAATAGGCACTTTATTTGTAGTAGATGAAACAATGAAATGTAAAGTTGTTTGCTAGCAGTAACCTCTTCATTAGTTACAGATTTCTTTAATGTGGAATTATTTAGATGACTTTTACTTCTTCAGAGATTGTGCATATTTACTGATACTGGTGGACTGTAGAAGTTTGAGTAGTCTTTTATGATAGAAATGTTCTGAACTGGGCAGTTTTGTCGTTATTGGTGCATGCATTTTGTTTCATTGTTTACTGGAAAAATGTTCAAAACAAATTTAAAACACCCTCTACAACTGTACTATATTGTACAAGGAATATAATTTAATACAATCAGAAAGGTGTATCAAAGACCACGTGTATGTTTCGTGTGCAAGGGGCCTATGATTTAAAAACAGCACAAAGTTAATCTTTATCTGCCACTGGCAAAATGCATTTTCTTTGAATGTGGGTTTCAATGCTATTTCAATGAATGTGAGTTTCAAGGGCAGATAAGTTTTAATGCTAAGTCTGTTTTCATTGTGAGATTGCATTGCTTTGCTTAGCAGATGTCTTAGTGTTTGTGCTGTAAAATGCAAAATAAAACTTTCAAACGAAGTCTAAATCATCGTAGAAGTAAAGCAGTATGCACTTTAGTGTTTATGGTAAATGGGGTGAAATAGCCAAGTAATGGTTTATTGGAATGGCTGCAGGAGGAGGCTTCATTTGACCATGATTTTCTGAGGGGGAAGGGTGGCAAACTCAAAGACAGCCCCGGCTGAACTATACCTCTCAACTGTCCAGATTTTCAAAGAATGAATAGATTTTTGCATCTTATTTTTGGTTTGTTCCTCATAAAATGAGTGGTTTTCTGGCAAATAATTTAGGAATTAAGTCACTAAATAATGACAGACACTGAGTTTCAGACTTCATAACCTTTAGAAAGATGCATGCTAAAGCAAGACCTGCTATTCTATTAACTGTCTCAGTTTATACAACAATTTTTAGTACTGTTTATATGTTCCCCCGGTATATTTGGCCTTGTCCAGATTTCCTGCATTAACAGGTTGACTGGTAAGTGCAAATAAATTGCTTTAAAGAATTAGGGCATATCCAAACCTCTCAACTGTCCCTGATTTTAGCTCAAAATTTTGCTAATAATCCTGCCGCAAAATGGCAATTTTGGAAGAAAACGTGGAGGGTTTACAATTAAGAAATAACTGTAATAATCAGAGTTATAGATTACTTTTATTTCAGAAATGTATGTAGATCATTTTATTTTGTCAGCTGCTCAAGTTAGCAGTACTAATATTTAAAAAGTGTCCCTTCTTTGATAGGTTCCCAGCTGTATTGTGTGGCTATTTTAAATTTTTGTATCACATTTTTGGTCCATTTTTCATAAAATTGTATTTTTTTGGCAAATTAGTGGCAAATAATTAAAGACTGAAGTTAAAAAATAATGACAGACATTTGAGTTTCAGATTTCATACCCTTCAGAAAATGTATACTAATGCAAGACCTACTACTATTCTATTATCTTTCTAAGCTTATAAGAGCAATATTTAAAAATTGTCCTTATTTTTGGGCCTTTGTCCCACTTCTATGTATGGCTTTGTCCAGATTTCTTGCTCTAAGGTTGAGACATATGACAAATGTGTCAGGGCCATCACAGTCAGCCAGAGACATTTCAAATTGTGACATACTTGTTGCACCCCACTCCCCCATGTAGTGTGACTCTGGATGTGTCCAAGCAAGGCAAGGAGCAGTTATGCAGTGTAAATGTGCAGAGTATCCCCACATCCAAAGTAGACACAAGTACTACTTTTATTCTGTCCTTGATTTTGTAGAATGTTCTGATTTCTGTCATATTTTTATACTGTTGATTTAAGCTAATTATTATTCAGAAAGTGCCTGTTGCTCTGTGTTTAAGTAGCAACACCTTAATGACCATCAGGTAAGCTTGTCTGAGATTGTAAGATGCAAGTAAGTTTTAATAAGCATATTGTTAAAGAATTGCCAACATTGAAAGCCTTTCTGTTGTTGCCATGCAGAGAATACTTGCATAACTAGATAATGTATAAGCCTTGGGTATTGAAATGCATACAACAGTATTTGTAATAAAGGACAAGATTACATTATTTTAAGAATTTCATTACATTTGTTGGAGATTTGCAGTCATCTTTGCAGGCTTTACCTGTAAACCAAACAGAATGCCAGTCTATCATGTGTGGTCCATTACCTGTACAGTAATCCTTTAAGCAATGTATCTTGAGCTTGTTTCTTGTTTGCTTTTCATTTTTTACTTTGATCATGTTTTCCCCATGAAACAAGTAGATAGTTGTCAGGCAGCAGGTCTTTTTTGGATAAGAAACATTTTTACAAGTGGGGGTATCACAGAGATTGCCACTTTCAGCAAGTTACGTGGTACTTTAATAAAGCTGAATATAAATTATAATTAGAACTGCAGTGCAAGGAGAAGTGGTTTGAGTTGAGTGCTGCTTGTTTTCTTATACTTGATTTTGACTGGCATTCCAGTAATGTATTTAAAAAGTAATTTATTTTTTCATGCCTCACAACCTTTTTGTTTCCATCTAGATATTAAGTAAGCTGTCATGCAGCCAATGCATTGAAATATTTTTTTCTTCTACACTTCATTTTGTCTTGATTGGACTCGCATAATGACGGTTTGGCACCTAGGGCAGCATATTTAATTAAAGTTACAGTTTTTGTAATTTTGACCATAGCTCCTCCCCTTTCTAGTTGGCCGCACCCCATCCCATTGAACCCACCCATTCAACTGTCTCCTGCAGCCCCCCTTTAATTTGAAGTCACCAGCCGCCACTGGGTTCTTGATATGGAAAATAGTCTTATTTGTTGCTTTGACATCTGCAAAAAGAGTATCTGAGTTGCAAGCACTTATGGTGGGGTAACCCAATCTCATTTTTCACAAAGACAATGTTTTTGAGAATGAATTCTTCATTTATGTCTAAAGTGGTATCCAAGAAATCCATCTCCCTGTTTTCTTTCCAGAACTTAAAAATAAGAGAGAAAGGCTACTTCGTTCCATGGATGTCCAAAGACAACTCAGGCACTATCTTGACAGAACAAAATCTTTCAGAACTTCTGATCAATACATTTCTTGTGAAGCTAAGAAGAAAGGGCAACCAGTGTCAAAACAGACTGCGTCAAAATGGTTGTCTCGTGCTATTGATTTTTGTTACCCTCATCACAACAAAATTATTCCAGACAGGGTGAAGGGTCATACTACTGTGGCCTTGGCTTCTTCTGTAGCTTTAGGAAAGGAATGGATTCTACAAGTATTCTAGAAGCAGAAACGTGGTCCTCTGTGCATATTTTTTACAAAGCAGTATGAACTAGATTACTTCTCCAGGTCTAGGTCAAGCGTTGCTAGGACTATTCTCCAGGTGCTCTTGGACCCTTCTTCTCACATTTTCCAGTTGTTCTAAGCTATGGTAATCTACCCATATAACTTTGGCTAGATGAAATTAAGACTATAGTGCAGTTGTGTAAGTAAACTTACCATAAAAGTAGATATGCAAATGATCACTGCCACAGTAGTTGCTCCTCCCCTTCACCCCCCTTGTTTTTTTGTATGTTCTTATGCCAGGGTATGGACATTTATTGTTGTTGTTATTATTATTATTGTTATCCTAATATTGTCCTTCTTGGGGTTTTAGCTTCCCTCTTTTTTGGCATGAAAGCTGTGAAGAGCTTGGTGCCCAAACAAGTAGCTCAGCTTGAGGTAAATAACAGTCTGGGTACGTAGAAAGTGCCTTGAAGCTTTGGAAACTGAATAGCTGTTATGGCCTCAGCAGGACATAACCCGTATAGCTTAGGCAACAGTGACAGAATTTACTTAACATCGACTGTTATGTTAAGTTTACTTATTATTCTAATATAATTATTATAATGTAGTGTAGGCTGCCATGAGCACATTAAAAGCGAAAACCCCCTCTAGAACTCCTGCACCTGTCGCCACACTACTCCAGCAGTCAGATCTTCCATTTGCAGTATTTTGATATGATTTTTCCCCAGTTTTGCTGAACCGTGTATTAGTTTCTCTATTCTCAACCCTGATTTCTGATTCGTAGATGTTTATTGATATACTGGCTTTCCTCATTTCCCACCAGCATTGGCATAGCAGGATTTGGTCCTCCTAATATTTTCTGAACCAGTGTCAGCCCTTCAGAGACCTACCCAGTATTAATTCTCTGGCATCAGTGTGACCATCATTGGTAATTACAATGTCTAGTAACTTGCTTGCTCACTGTTAATTCCCTGCCATTGGTGTGACCAACACTGGTAGTTACGTCTGTGGTGAACTGTTTACTCACATTTAATTCCCTGCCATCAGTGTGACCAACACTGATAGTTACAATGTCTGTGGTGACCTGCTTACTCACTGTTAATTCCCTGCCATCAGTGTGACCAGCACTGGTAGTTACAATGTCTGTGGAGTGCTCATCCATGACACTGACACCAGCACACCTGACACCTGTTAAATCAATGTCAGTGTTATCAGTGCTGGTGCATCTGTCTTACACTACCAAGGACTCCTATCCCCTACTGTACTCTTATGTAGGTCCTCCACTCCAACAGTGTGTGACTCATCATTAAGCTGCTTACTAGTTTACTCCCAGCCCTTCATGCCCTCTCTTTCTGCTCGCCCTTCAGGAAAACATTTGTCTAAAACATTTGTAATTTAATTTTACATATTTTTAATGAAATTAATTACATGTGCGGTCATTGCCAGTCACTGTCAACATCAGTACCTGCATTACTCAGAGGCTGAACTGTCATGGATATGCATAAGGTAGCCATGGCAGTGCATTCTATATATATATATGTATTTTCTGTTCATTTATTTGTGGAGCTTTTCTCCTCAGGTCTCCACTGTAAATGGATAATATTATTATCCAATCAGACTTTTCCAGTAAACAAATGTCAATAAATAAATACATTAATTAATTAATGTACCCTTACAAAAGAAATAATTCAAGCTGAGTATTTCTGTTGATACACTAATAAAAATACACATATGAAATCAAGCTATGCGGATTTCCAAGTACAGATCTAGTTAGCTCCCTCATAGCTCTGTGGATCAATAGCTTAGATTTGTTTTTGACCACATTGGAAATTTCTGACATTTATTTGTGGTGCTCCATGGCAGATAAAATACACTCCTTTCATTCTATTTTTGAGATAACCATTCTATATCTAAAGATCTGTAGAAATGACCCTCAATGATTTTGCTAAGTTATACATTATTGCTGTAAAGTGTTGTCTTTAATATCATTACTAGCCTGACTTTCTTTTTTCAGATGCGTAGAAGAAATGCTCTATGGCAGTGGTTCTGAAACTTTGCAAGCTGGAGGACCCCTTTAATAAAGGAAATATGTTGGCGGACCCTTATATTTTGGATTGTGTTTTTAGACTTGTATTAATTAATATAAATAAAGTAACATAGTATCAGTAATCCATCTACATGCTGTGGGAGTGGAACCCACAGCCTTTTGCATTATGGTATAAGGATACTACCTGTTGTGCTACTAACACCACTTTAAATTTCTATACCAAAATAAACAAAACAGTTACACATTGTAAACAGACTTAGCATGCGCAGCAGTAAATGTATCTTCCCTTGAAGCTCACAATTCCTTGAAAATGCACTTGAAACTAAATTCCTTGAAAAATGCACCTGAGACGCAATTCCTTGAAAAATGCAGCTTGGTAGTTGGGGTAGGATTCAGGCTTTTTTTCCCTGTAGCTAAGTTTCAGGGTTTGAGCCTAAGTAAATTACTAACCATCTGTTAACCCCAACTAGGGCATTTCACTCTCTCACAGACACTTCGCCCTCTTAGTGCAAGAAATTTAGACAAGCCTAAATAGGGACAGATTATTAATACTGCTCTCATGAACTTAGAAAATTGCTAGAATACCTGGACAGTTGAGGAGTATGCTACCTACCTCTCTCTCTCTCGCACACACACACACACACACACACACACACACACACACACACACACACACACACACACACACACACACACACACCTCTCAACCTCTTAGAGCAAGAAATCTGGACAAAGCCATAAATAAAAGTTGGACAAAGGCCCAAAAATAGGGACAATTTTTAAATATTGTCCTTACAAACTTAGAAAGTTGATAGACTAACAGGTTTTGCATTAGCATGGATTTTCTGAAGGGTATGAAGTCTGAAACCCAAATGTCTGTCATTATTTTCTAAATTCAGTCTTTAATGATTTGTCACTAATTTATCAGAAAACCAGAATTTTATGAAAAACAGACCAAAAAGATGAGGCAAAAATCTGGACATTCTGTGAAAATCTGTACAGTTCAGAGGTATGGACAGACACATGCACACACGCGCACCTACCTCCCTCCCTCCATCTTACACACATGCACACCTACCTTCCTCTTACACACACATGCATATGCACACACACACACACACACACACACACACACACACACACACACACACACACACACACACACCATACCTCTCAACCTCTTAGTGCAAGAAAAATCGACAAAGCTTGTCATAATGGGAGAACAAATGCCCAAAACTAGGGACACATTTTAAATATTGCTCTTATAAACTTAAAAAGTTGCTAAAATAACAGCATTTCTGGATTTTCTGAATGATATGAAATTTGAAACTGAAATGTATGTCATTATTTAGTAACTTTAATCCTTACATCATCCCAGTGATTTGTCGAATAAAAAGACAATTTTTATGAGGAACACACCAAAAATATAAGGTAAAAATCTGGACATTCTGTGAAAATGTGTACAGTTGAGAGGTATGACACACAAATACACCCCATACCTCCCTCTTACACCCTCCATACCTCTCAACCTCTTAGACTTAGGCTTAGATCAAGAAATGTGGACAAAGCCATAAATAATGAGGGGACAAAGGCCCAAATATAGGGACAGATTTAAATATTGCTCTTGCAAATGTTGAAAGTTGATAGAACAAGTTTTGTATTATGAATTTTCTGAAAGTTATGAAGTCTAAAGCTCAAAACTCTGACTTCCGCCCTCAATGATTTGCCAGGGAATTTGCCAGAAGAACACAATTTTATGAGAAACAGACCACAAATATGAGGCAAAAATCTGGACATTCAGTTGAGAGCATGCCACTTTGGGGGGATTTATTCATGCACTGCTATGTTCTTTTTTTGTTCCTCAATTGCTGGAACAAAAGATCTTCAGAATCAGCTCTGCAGTTGCTATACTAGGTTGAAGCGCCCGCCCATGCGACCAACCTAAATCCACCACTGTAACTTGCAGTCTGTAAGTGTCTCTAGTAGTCCATGGAGGAAACGGAACAGTTCACTTAAATTTCCCTCCAAGTTCTAATTGCAAGGCAGAAAAGACAGGGCAAGGAAGCAGCTGCTCAGCCTCAGTCGCAAACGTGAAGGTTATTAGTTCTTTTTCCTTTTTTTAACTCAGGGCAAGCAGCTTCTTAGCTGTGAAAGTGGAAGTAGCTTTGTTTTCTTTTTACCGAGGGTGAGCTGCATAGCTGTAACTGAATTATTTTTTTCTTTCTTTCTTTTTGTTTCTTTAATACTACAGAAAGATCAGTCATCAGGATGCAAAGTCCACGTGGGTACAATGACTGCGCGGACCCCTAGAAATGATCATATGGACCCCCAGGGGTCCATGGACCACAGTTTTGGAATCACTGCTTTACAGTGACACAAAATGTAGTGCTACAAAAGAGGACTTGTGTAAAACCGGATACTTTGCTTCTTTGCTTGGCACTATCTCCCTGTTTAACACAGTATTGGATGTTCTGGCTGATGTATTTATATAAGAACAAAAAAGTACAAGCCCCTCAGAGCTTTCCTGCCAGGAGAAAGAGGGAGGCTGAACCATGAAAGGGCAATATTAGGAACAACAAAACATTAAAAGTCCACACTCTTGCATTAAAACACATCAAAAATTAGGGAGGATGGAGGGAGGAAGTGGCTACTGCAGCAGTGATCATTCAAACATTTACTGTTAAGTTCAACTTACACAACTGTGCTATGTTCAACATTATGAACACTGCTGCAGTAGCCAAAGCTATGTGGGTAGATTATCATAGCTAACTACATTTGGAAGATTTAAAAAGAAGGGTCCAGGAGCCCTTGGAGAATGGTCCTAGCAAGGCTTGATCTAGACTTAGAGAAGGAATCAAGCTTATAGTGCTTTGTAAAAGCAGCAGCTTCTAGAGCATTTCTGGAATTTCACCCTTTCCAAAAAGCCATAGATGAAGCCAAGGCCCTTTTAGAGTGGGTCTTGACCCTTCCTGGAACAGATTTGTTATAGTGAGTATAACAAAAGGCAATGGCCTTAGACAATCATTTGTATATAATCTGTTTTGTCACAGGCTGTCTTTCTTACCTTCACAGGAAATAAACAACTGATTTGATGATCTGATAGACATAGTTCTGTCAGGATAGTACCCAAATTGTCTATGGGCATCCAAGGTATGGAGTATCCTTTCTCCCTCTGTTTTTTAGATTCCGTAAAGAAAATGGGGAGATGGACAGTTTGGCTTAAAGTACCACTTTAGGAATTAAAGGATTAGCTCTGAAAGAAACCCTTTCCCTAAGGAAAATATGGTAGGGTTGAGTCACCATAAGAGCTTGCAACTCAGATACCCTTCTTGCAGAGGTCAGAGCAATCAATAAAACTGTTTTACATGTTAAGAACTTCAAGTCAGCCAGATTAACTAGTTCAAATGAAGCAAGTGTTAGCTTCTCTAACACAAAATTAAGATTCCAAAGAGGTGCTACCAGTTTACTTGACATCCTGTTATGCAAAACCCTTTTCAAGAATATTTTGACATGACAGTGCCTTGAAAGTGGAGGATCTATGGGCAGACATGCTGAAATGGCCAATAAATAAATCTTGAGAAAGGAACAAGATAGGTCATCGGATAGTAATTTGCACAAATATAGTAAAGCCTGAGAACAACCAGCCCTGACTGGGTGCTGGTTATGTTACTGGCAACAACTAGAAAACCTTTTCTGGTAGCTAATTTATGATTTTCTACTAGCAGGTTTTCTTGCCTCCATTACCTCAGTAAACAGGTACCTAAAAGGAATTAAGACCATATCATCCAAGTAGTCAATTGAAAATGGTTGCTGGTGGTGTGTATCAAACACTACTGTTCTTGTGTGAGTAGATCCATTCTTTGAGGAAGCCTGTGGTAATTGCTCTTGGTCATTTCCAAAAGAAGGGAGAACCACAGTTGCCTAGGACAGAAGGGAGTAACTACAATGATTTTGGGGGATTACTTCTGAAATTTCATATGTAACTTGGATATTAGTGGAACTGGTGGAAAGGCATACAGGAACATTCCTGTCTAAAGAAACAAAAGGCATTTATCTTATAGGTCTTCTTGCACAGAGTTCTGGAACAGAATCTTGCCAGCTGATTGTTCAAAGAGGTGGCAACAAGGTCTACTCAAGGGACTCCCAGCAGATGAATCAAATGTCGGAAGTCCCTTGATCTAGTTTCCATTTGTGAGGGTCTGTCCTGGTCCTGCTCAGCTTGTCTGCTACATAGGTTTTGTCTGATGGAATGTAGAATGCCTGCAGCATGAGATTATGCTATGAAGCTCTATCCCAACTAATATGGCTAGTCTGCAAAAGGGGTATGACCTGGTTCCCCCTTGCTTGTTGATGTACCACATAACTGTGGTATTGTCTGAAACCACTTTGAAGAGGTCCCTGAGGCCAAAGATGTTTCAGGGAATTGAGTGTCTTGACCAAGGCAAGCATCTATTCTATATTTATATGCTTCCATCTTTCCTAGGTGTCCCACACCCCTGAACTTTTACACCTCCTGAATCTGCTCACCAAACAAAGTCTAAAGCATCTAAGGTGATGGGTGTATATTAGGTTATCGAATTTTTAAAAGTTTGAACTTCATATGGTCGAAGCCATATGATCGAACCTTTAAAAGTTCGAAAAGCTAAAAAAAAAAAAAATTAACGACAGATAAAACCTACCTGACCATTTTAAGCAGGGGGGCAAGCACCCCTGCACCCCCCCACACCCCCCACTCTTTAAATATATCAACTCCAAGATCGCACTACAGTGCAGGTAAGGGAAATTTTCCCATTCAGCACTGTACAGAGATCTCCACTGAAACGTTTAAACTTTTAGAAGTTCGATCATATGGTGTTGACCATATGACGGTCATACTTTTAACAGTTCGATAACGTAATATACACCCTATGGTGAATAACTCTTTGGAGCAGAGTAGAAGAAGTTGAGACCTGGATTTAAGGATATCTGTTGTCTCCACCAAATGATTTCTGTTCTGACAAATCCTGTCTCTGGGATTTGTAAAGATAAAGGGTGTTGGTGCTGGGACCAAAGAGACTTCAGATCCCAGTGTATCATTCTCATGTGGAGTCTTGTCAGGAATGTCATAGGTTCGTAGGTGTGTACTAGGCTAATGGCCCTGGAGCCTATATAAGCCTAGCCTAAGAAGATTCCCTGGCATCATGCCGCCCAAAGTTAGTTCCCAGTGCCCCTGTCAAGCAAGGCCACTGAAGTGATCCCCGGGGTGAACTTCCTATTGCCCACCCACTCGTCAAGATTTCTTTTATAGAGGGCCAGTGAAGTGCTCTGCTTGACGTGAATGGAAAGTTTGTTCCAGAGTATAGGAAGTCTCTGGGTTAGGAATCTGTCCCTCCAGCATGTTCTGTTTATTGTGGTAATGAGGTTAAGGTCCCTGGAGCGTGTGGCATGGAGGGATTGGGATTTCTTTAGGTGAAGCATATCTAGCAGCTCTGGGTCAGACATGGCTTTGTAGGTCAAGCAGAGATTGCATCTAAGTAGGCGATAAGAGACAGAGTACAGCTGCAGTTTTTTGAGTCTGTCTGTATAAAGCATGTGTCTAAGCCCAAAGATCCTCTTAGTGAGGTATTTTTGTGGTCTTTTCAGTTGTTGTAGGTGTCTAGGGAGGTACAATCATAGATGCCATGTGACCCAAAATCCTGAGGTATTCCATCACAGTGAGTGAAGTCTGAGTGCAAACCATGAAAATGGATCTAAATAAGGATCTATTTTTTCCTGTGGAAGAAACGCTCTTTGAAATGAGGGGTCTAGTTGATGTTTCAGGAACACAATCCCGTGTGAGGAAGTCAAGAAAGACTTTTGACTGTTCTCTTGAAATCCTTGCTTGATTAAGAGATCTCTCATCCAAGAGAGAGATATTCCTGACACTTTGAAAAGAACTCTGCAAAGATAAGCAAGTCACTTAAATATGGAAAATATGGATACCCTGTAGCCAGCAGTGAGCTATAACTGAAGCTAAACACTTTATGAACACTCTGGGTGCAGTTGATAGACCAAAGGTTAGGGTCGTGAACTGATAATCTGATTCAGACATATAAAATTTTAAGAAACATCTGAAGTCTGGATGAAGAACGATGTGATGGTAAACATCTTATAAGTCTAGTGTTACCAGGAAACTTGAAAGAGGAAGAAGAGTTAACAGGTTGTGAAGTGACATCATTTTGAATTAGGGTACTATAACAAACAGGTTTAGGAAAGAAAATCCAGAAATGGTTTTCAAGCATTTTCTCTCTTTGGCATTAGGAACATTCTTGAATAAAAACCCTTCCCCACTTAAGAAAGAGGAACTGGACCTATCAGTCCTTGGGACTGCATGTGACGAAGAACAGGAGGAAATGAAAGATTCTGATCTGGGGGATGAGGAATGCCCCCCCCCCCCGGGAAAGGTGAAATTTGTGGAATTTGCTCCCACTGCTAACTGTAACTTTGATGAATGAAATTCAGAACTCATTTGTCTGAAGCAATCTGTTGCCAAAAAATGGAGATTAAGACTTTCTGGAAGAAAAAGGAGGTCAGGGTGGCTGTGGATCACGAGGGTCATTCAAACATATTGGATTGTCCTAGGTTTTAGAAGGTTTAGAGACTTTTTTTGGAACCCCCTTGCCATTCCTTCCTAAATGCCTGTCTTCCTGAATTCTTTTGAGACTATTTATTCTGCTTATTGCCAAAAAAGGAAGATGGAAAAAGCAAATCCTTTGGACACTGGAAAAGGAGAGCTGAAAATCCTTCAGATTCCCTAAACCAGCTTGCCTCTTTCATCACACATTTTAATCACCACTGCAGCAGAGGGGCCAAACACTAAATCTCTATCCAAAAGAGAATTTAAATTCTCATTTTTAACATCATCAGGAAGGTTCTGAGAATTCGGCCATGCGAACCTCCTTAAAACAGTACCAATGGCCATAGCCCTCAAATAAGTATCAATAGTCTCATAAACACACACACACACACACACACACACACACACACACACACACACACACACACACATACACTGCAAACAGTGAATAGTGACCTGTGCAAAAGAATAAACCAAGTCATTTAAAGCAGATTTTTCCTCACAAGAAGAAACTGCACGTAAAACATTCCTCATACTTTTCACAATTTGTCCGAACAAACTTTTACTTACGAACATGACAATTCAAAATTCTGAAAACCAAAGTTGCAGATGTATATACTTTCCCCATACCTATCAGGAATTTTCCCATCCTTAGTAGAAAGATTAGGATTGGAGTTAACTAATTATGGGATCGACTAACGCTACAGCTGCTAGTACAGGTTTGGGAACAGTGTATAAAAATGTAAAAGTGTATAAAAGACTCAGGAATTTTATACATCCCATCTGCCTTTTTAAGGGCAGATAGCTGACTAACATGGAAATTGTAGGCAGTAACATACCGTTTACCTTTGAAACATTGAAAGTCGGCTTTATGAACAGCCAGTTGGGTGAACCATAAAGCCGAATACAGACTGTTGAACGTCTCTGAATTTCGAAACTCAGCAAATCGAACAGAAGATTTGTTGAGTTTAGAACTCATATGTCGTATACTCACTGTAATGCAGGGTGGCAAGCCACCCTGCACCCCCCATGTGGGAGGCTGCACCCCCAACTCCCTCTACTTTAATATTCTAACTCCGAGGTCGCAATACAGTGAGGAAGGGATTCATTTCCTCATCCCCACTATAGTGCACACCACACCCACAATGCCGAATCTGCAATGAGTGAATGTCAATGTAAATTCGCTCATTGCACATTTAATGCATTTTTTTCAGCTAATTGTGAACTTGAAAACATCCTTTCTTGCAACTGTATTTTGACAAGTTGCATTTCAACATTTCGAAGGTAAACCTAACATACACACAACATCTAAAGCTGACAGGAGGAATAGCTGTAGGTTCTGGAAAGTCCTCCTGTAACAACTCATAGCATTTTCTAATTGTCTGAGAAAATCAGTGTTTTCCCCAAAATGATGGTACACTTCTAGCAATAGCCTCAAAAAAAAAGAAACCTCCACAAGAAGAGTCAGAAACTGCTTTACAAGAAAGATGAATAGCCTGAATTAAACCCTGAGTCAGACCCAGTAAATTACTCAAAATATGAGGAGTAGATACACATTTGGTTTTCTATTTCTTTTTGACAGGAAAAATAGGGCAAACCGTGATACTGATGACAGCAGCTGTTTCCCCATAGATGGGAACAGCATTCTGTCACAAAAGGGAAACCTTCCCTGTTCCCTCTTCAAGGCCTGACAAGAATGCCTCTACTTTGCCCACTGAAGGCCGCAGAGGATGTGGCTAAGCTCCGGTCCATAATGGCTGCGGGTCCTATACCAGAGGGATCGGGGGTATGAATGGTCTGAGGTACAACAAATTGGCTAGAACAGAATGACCCACCTATGACTGAGGCATATTGGTAGCCTGCTGTGGTGGCAAAGGCTGTTTTACTGTTTTACTTAACTTTTTCTTTTTGTGGCTGTGATAAACATGATGAACATCTACAGCCCTCTCTGTCCCAAGCTTAGAGTCATGTACTTAGTACTGCAGTAACATTATGCCAATCTTTCAGACCTAAGCTGAGTGCCTATTGAATAAAATGCCTGCACACATGCTAGAAGACAGCTAAAATGTATCTGTCTGCAATTTCTGGGAACCAGATTTAAAAGAAAGTCTGAAGGCACCTTAGCTGGCACATATGAAGGGCAGCATCATATCTCTCAAATGCACAGATGTTCACAGAATGTCCAGATTTTTGCCTCATATTTTTGGCATGCTCCTCATAAAATTTGTGATGTTCTGTATTTTTGTGGCAAATCAGTGAGGACTGGCTTCACTAAATAATGACAGTCATTTGAGTTTCAGACTTCAGGTCCTTCAGAAAATACATGGTAACACAAAATCTTTTATTCTAGCAATTTTCTAAGGCTATTAAAGCAATATTTAAATTTTTTGTGCTAAGAGGTTGAGAGCTATCATTCAATGTAAAGTAAGGATTAATAGTACTAGGCCCAAGCCCACAAGCAGGAATGTGAAGAGCCATGTTGTTTGCTATACTTTCATTGTTTAAGATGCCAGATGCACAAAAATCAGCCAGGTAATAGACCCCTTTTGAAACATGAATATAGACTATTAACAACTTTGTTCCTAGCACTATGGCTCTCTCAGTACATAGACAAAAACTGGTTAATAATGCTGCTCCAAACCACCACACAGACAACTTAAAACACAAATAACATAAAAATAAGAAAACCACTGCCCATGGTAAAGAAAAAGCACTCACTTTAATGTTTCCACACTATTGAAACATACAATAAATTAACATACACAATTCACGGACTAAGTGCTTTTGCCTGATAAAATATTAAGGCATCATCAGAGTCAATGAAAACATCATTAAGCATTATTTAAATAACACTAGATCTTAAAGTCAATCATTACATCATTTCCTGGCATGTCAAATTATGTAACATAAAGAATAAAATCTCTAATGAATATATAGTAAAAATGTTAAAACAGTTAAAAGGGACGGCCGCGGTGGTGCAGCAGTTAACGTTGTCGCCTCACAGCAAGAGGCTCTCCGGTTCAATCTTCGGCTGGGGTGTCTTCTGTGCGGAGTCTGCATGTCCTCCCTGTGGTCGTGTGGGTTTCCTCCGGGTGCTCCAGTTTCCTCACACACCCCCAAAGACATGCTGCAAGTGATTGGACATGCTAAAATTGGTCCTAGGTGTGAGTGAGTGCGTGTGTGTGCCTTCCGTGGAAGCTTGGGTGCCGGTCTGGCAACTCAACACTGTAAAACTCCACTGCCAATCATGAGCGGACAAGGTGATCCGCTGTGGCAACCCCTAACCGGGAAAAGCCGAAAGAGAGAGAGAGAGAGTTAAACAGTTAAAAGTTAAAAATAAGCTGTCTGGAATGCAACTTTAACCTGTTGTTAAAATGGTAAATGAAACACATCTTTGCAAAAGGTAGATCATAAGCACTTTGACCCAGATAAAACATATCCATCAAGTACAAACTTCACATAAAAAAAAAATTCAAACATCTTTTGCTCTCCTTTTTAGAACACACAACAGAGAGGTATTGTCATTAATGCCTGGCTTCTCTTTGGGATTTAATCTTAGTTGCCATACTAACTCTTTGTTTAAAAGTACTAATTCAGGGTCACCCCCTCTCATTCCTACTTTTGTTTTGTCTATCACAAAAAATATATATTTTTTATACCCATTGCATTCTCCAGAGTGCATGTATAAAGCACTAGTCTCTTTTCTTTTTCTTATGAAAGTGAAAATATTTTAGTCAAACCACAAACTGATTTCAGAGGGTCCACCTACCTTCTTCATTGCAATTTGGTTTTACTGATCACACAGAGTAAATAAGCACATTTTTTTTTCTTTATCACTATCATGAAAACTAAATACTACAACTACAAGATTCATTATAAGTAGCTCTTTCATCATATTAATTAATAATATTCATATTTACCCAACACCATAGACATCTAAAAAAAGCTTTTATAAGTTAAAAATGTGTCAGTATTGTGATCATGTGGCTAATATTACAAATGGTAATTTAAACCTGGTTTAAATGTACTACCTAATATCACAATTCATTTTTCTTCCCTTTGTGATAATATAGCTTGCCAACCTAACTTATTATGAACATTAAAGTTAATCCTGTCTATTCCAGTCAACAAAAAATGGCACTAGCATGTACTGTGGTATGTTTAAATAGTGTGTCATTTTTCTACATCTGACATCACACAGATTTTTTTTTTAATACAAGTTTTAAACATGCATGGTATTTTGCCCATAAAAAGAAAAAAATAGGACCAGGTGAGAAAATATATCACTCACTCATTGTGTCAAGGGATCCACTAATGCATCTGGAATACATTAGAAGTGTTTGGTGATATAAATTCAATGTTTTTACAAATATGTATGTCAATGTTTTTACAAATATGCGAACAGAACAATTGTCATACAGAACACAACTCCAAGGAGTTTTCAAAGTTAAAGCAGTCTGTTTAACACCCATTTGTGGCTTATATTTGAAACTCCACAGAGCTTCTCCTAATGTTTTATCCCTACAGTAAACAAATGTGGGGTTTGCAGGAATTATGTCTTTAAGGCTCTTCATCTGATTTCAAGATGCCCCAGTACTTAGAATTAACATTTCTAACAGCCCAGTGAGTGGTAGCATATGTAATAATGAATGAAAAATAAAGAGTGTATATTGGATGGCCTAGAATTATAAATCGACATTTCATCTCTGTGTGACTGATGAGACCAACTAGCAGTATGACCGAAAAAATAGAATCATAATCTCTTTGCAAAAATCTACATTCTAATTCCAGAGCATTATGCTAAAATTCTGATTCAGTTGAACAGATCCTATATACTTTCAAAAACAGATACTTTGGTCTATTACATGTAATATGTTTAGGATG
The DNA here is from genome assembly GCF_019279795.1 of Protopterus annectens. Taxonomy (NCBI): domain Eukaryota; kingdom Metazoa; phylum Chordata; order Ceratodontiformes; family Protopteridae; genus Protopterus; species Protopterus annectens. Next base: position 407,013,813 of record NC_056728.1, read on the forward strand.
AGAACTTTTGACATCTAATAGACTGTTTCAAGTATTGGGTTTTCTAACCAAGGTAGTTTGGACTATGCCATCTACATTTGTATCCAAAAATTCAATGTGTTCAAAAAGTAAAAAGTAAAATGTATGCCATACTTATTTTTATTTAAATATGTAACAAATTCCTGAAACATCTGTCAAATCTGAGTTCCAAATGCAGCAACAGTCATCCAGCAAATGACACCACATATCCAGGGCATGTAAAAAAACCTATGCTTAGAATCATAAATCAGCATGGGTTCCAAATATCTCTTACAGAGGTATACACAAATGGGGCAAAATAAGTCCACATAGTGGTATCTCTAAGTTGAAAATACCAGCCCATGAAAGGCTAGAAGGGCAACTTTTAGATCAGCAATGAACATATGCTGACTGAACAAGAGGCAGTTTGAGTTGAACTACCTCATGGGGTTGAAGATTTTTCTACCTGGAGGCCCTAACACATTTATATAACCAGAGGATGGCAAATGTAAACTTATTCAGTCATCCTCTGCTCTTACATCTTCTTAAGGTTCTAGTATTGTTGGCAGTTTTGCACAAGTGAATGTCTTACCTTTTAGGGGAGAACAAAGAGAACTGCAGCCTTGATTAGTTGACAGGAGCAGCTCAGGGTTGTTTGCCTGGTCTTAACCAAGTAATGGAGTGACTCACACAGCTAAAATAATACATATGTGTGGATGTATGAGATTGTTTTGTTGATTTTCTGCCAATGCACAGCAGAAGAATATGCTGAATTTTGCATCACACACTACATGTGCTGTGCATTGTGGGTAGACCTTTTTTGACAGAGTAATACCTGAACTGAGCTCAGCTGCTGTAAGTACTGTTGGGAGGGAGGGAAAATTCATGTCCCATGTGATAAAGTGGGAGCTTTCACTGCGACACAATTTTAACTCTCACATGTACTTCAAAGGAAGTGTAGCTACCATCTTGGTGGTCTATAAACAGGACTATATAATTCTCCTTGGTAGACAATTAATGTTGTTGTTGTTGTATCTTTCGGCTTTTCCCGGTTAGGGGTCGCCACAGCAGAACTCCGGTCCGCTAATGATTGGCAGTAGATTTTTACGTACCGAGTTGCCAGCCCTGATGTACAACCTTCAACGAAGGTATGCCCATTCACGCATGTCTCCACACAGAAGAAGAAGCTTTAGCTGAGAATCGAACAGGACAACGTCTTACTGTGAGGCGACAACTAATATTAACTATAAATATTGATCCTGACCTCCAGCCAATGTCTGTTCTTCCCACCTCCGCATAACATGCAGAGTGTTTCCATTTCAAAACTACTAATGAATGGAGGTGTGAGAAGTAGCACACACTCAAGACAGTGCCCTATAGGAGGGAAGAGTTGTACAAGAGTTGACAAGAAGGGATGTCTGAATAAGAGGTCAAAGCTAGAATCAGAGGGCCAGCAAACTGCCTTAGAGTGTCAGATGTAGTGTATGACAGAAGAATGCCAAAGAAGCTGAAAGGTAAGGTGTATAAAACAGTGGTAAGACCAGTACTACTGTATGGTGCAGAAACCTGAGCAGTAAAGGTAGAGCAGATAAGGAAGCTAGAGGTGATGGAAATTAAGTGCCTGAGATGGGTGGTAGGAAGCACACTGTGGGACACACAAAGAAATAAGAGAAGAAGCCAACTATCTCCAGTTGCAGAAAAGGTCAAAGGGAACAAATTACATTGGTTTAGGCACATGTGCAGAAAAGCAGAAGAAAATCTGGTGAAGAAGATTTTGGACAGACAGGAAGAAGGTAAGAGGAAATGAGGGCATCCAACAAAGAAGTAAACAAAAGGCATAGCATAATGATTAAGGTCTTTACCATATAATCACAAGGTACAGGGTTTGATTTAGACCTTGGGTTACTGGCTAGGCTTAAAATGGTCCTTCAGGGCACTTACCTTAGTATTTACATATGTACTATATAGTATATACCTGTTTGGATCATCAGACTTTGTTTAAACCAAAATGTGTTTTTTTTTTCTTTCTGTCCTTAGTATAAAGAGAGTTAGTTTAAATATAATTGTAGACATGTCAAACAAAACAGAGTTTTGCCTTATTAATTTTGTAGTGAGTATTTTCAGTTGGAGCAAGACAAGTATATTACTGTGGTGTTAGGAAGGGACTAATGAAAGTGGTAAAAACAGGTGGAAACTTAGTTAGTTTGTTAGTTAGTTAGTTAGTTAGTTAGTTAGTGACATTTGTTTACCAGGAAAGTCTGACTGAGTAATAAATACCCATTTTCATCTGTGGCCCAGGGAGAAAAGTTCAAGAGAGTTAAATAACATTAAATAAAACAGTAGTACAGATTAATCAAAAGGGAACCTCTAAACATTTCTTTACAGCATATGGCTTTAGATAAATACTTAAATTTGAATATTAAAGGGACTAATAGCCCTGTAAAGCATGCTAGATGTCTTGCATTTATTAAGAATACAGAGACAAGGATAATACCACTGTGAGAAACACACTTAATTGATCAGGAACAACAGAAGCTTATGAGTATTAAATACATTGGCGCATTTACGTTCTATCCTCAGGGTAAAAGTATGGGTACTACTAATTTAATACAGTAGTCTCTTCCATTAAAAACTGTCTCAAAAGACACTGACTTGGAATGCAGACCTGTGATTACCAATGGTTATTTGGCTGGGGCCTATTGTACTCTGATATCTCTGTAGATTCCACCTGGAGTTCCCATTCAACAAGTATGTCTGCTTTGTTAAAAGAATGGTCTCATATTCAAGAATGATTAACAATATGGGAGAGTGTAATGGGAACTCTACCTTTATACATCAGGACACATGTACAGGCCCAAGGTTTCTATGAGTCCCTAAGATGAGTAATGCAGTTGCTACATATATTCACAGCATGGAGATGGTGGATCTCGGTTTGGTGCAAGGGCTAGCTCTATCAAAATATACATTCTTTTCATCGATATTTCATTCTTTCTCAAGGATACACAAAGTGGTATTGTCTAAAGAACACTTTGTTCTTTTTCAGAATCAAATTTATACCTCAATTTTTTTTTTAGAACATGAAGTGTTATATAGAAACATTTAGTTATAAAGGGAATCTTTAGGTCAGCATTGGGAATTTAATTTATTTTACTGTATGAGAACTCATTTTCAGACGATGGTAGTTAACTTTTTTGCCAGTTGGTAGGGCTTTTTAGGAGGGGCCACAGACACACTACCACAGGAATGGGAGGACGTTAATTAAAGATATTGATCAATGTTGAAACATTTTGGGAATCAGAGGCAGTATAACTCAAGGAAAATATTTAATGCGTTAAAGACAGAGCTAGTAAATTATCATAATAGATACATGAGAAACAGAAGTGAAGAAGGGAGACAGAAGATTGAGGAGATAACAGGAAAGGTTAATGAGCTGCAAGGTATCAAGCAGCAAGGACATTAAAAATGAGACAACATGAAGTCTCCCCAAATACCAGTAGTTTTTACCTTTATTTCTCAGTTAATCACAGGGAATAATTATGAAAATTAGACACCAACTTGTGGATAACTGGCTTCTGCTTCCTCTCAAATCTTTTATGCTTTTGTGATCTTTTTCTCTGACTTATACACAAGTCTTCAACAGTCCCAGTTTCACAGAAGAAGTAGAGGCAAAATTCGGATGGTCTGCCTTGAAAGAATTGACACCCATGCAGGTGAAAGGACTTATGGGTGAAGTAACTATGGAAGAAGTCCAAGAAATTAACACAAAGGGAAAAATGTTAAACACCTGGCATGCATAGGCACTCCTTGAAGGCATATATATATATATATATATATATATATATATATATATATATATATATATATATGTATAGCGTTAATTATATTCTGACTTCAGGAACACTCCCTAATGTTTGGAAGCAAGCAATTATCTCAGATAAATTAGAAACAAGTAAAAACCCTTCCAACCCAGCTTCATATCACCTAATATCAGTGTGAATCATGATTATAAGCTTTTTGTGGTGATTTTGTCTACTAGATTGGCTAATAGTATTCCTTCACTGGTACATAACAATCAATTGGCTTTACTGCAAACAGAAATACATTTGACAATCTCATAAAGACTATACTTTTGATAGATAATGCAGGGAATACGCACTCTAAATTACTTTTGGCTAGTCTAGACATGGAGAAGACATTTGATATAGTGAACAGGGACTTTATCTGGTGTACCCTGAATGACTTCCCTGTTTTGTTTATTAATCTAATTATGCCCCTTTACACAGAACTGCTAAGATTAACCAAAGTGCCAAACTATCTGCAAATTTTTCAGTACACAGAGGAGATTGTGTAGGTTATCCACTGTCCCCCTTATTATTTGCGATCTACTTAGAACCTCTTGTTCCAAGACATGTTCATCAGTGGTTGCTGGATCTACATTTGCAAATAAGGAATTCAGACTCTCTTTATACTGTGATGATTTGCTTCTTATTTGACAGATCCAGATAGCAACCTTCAGTCTGTGTTTAAAATTATACAGGGTTTTGGGGAACTGTCAGGGTATAGCATCAACACATCCAAAACTGAGCTGATTAAGACAAATTTCACTCCCTCCTCAGCTTTGGTACATTTTCTTCAAGACTCAAGGGGCCAAACCAGATTAAATACCTGAAGATCCATTTTAATGAGTCCCTGAAAAGTCTAAGGAATTAACAAAATAAAGAAGTTATGTATCTACCATAACATTCCATGTTAGTTGTCCTTCATCTCGCCTTCCTTCTTGCTGGATGGGTTCGTAGCCACTTACTATAGCTCGAGAGCTCTTTACTGGCTCAAGGCTACCCCTTATCCCAGAATGCCCAGCGCCAGCTACCCAGATCTCGTTTGAGATAGCTCACACTAGACCTAATTATAGAACATAATCCATTAAAAAACCTGGATATACAGTTATTTGTCATGGTTTGGTTGAGAAGCAACTAATAACAAAACAAATTAGCCAGAAAAACCATTGAGAAACTCTTCTCAATCCTCGAGGAACGCAAGAAGGAAGGCGAGATGAAGGACAACTAACATGGAACGTTATGGTAGGTACATAACTTCTTTATGTTAAGTTGTCTAATCTCGCCCTCATTCTTGCTGGATGGGACAGCATCCCTAGCACCTCAATCCTGGGTGGCTCATTGGAACAGACTCTTCAGAACCGTGGAACCAAAGGAAGCTCTGCCCCGGGAGGCCACATCTACTTTGTAATGAGAAATGAATGTATGAGGATCTGCCCAAGTAGCTGCTGCACAAATTGAATCTATGGGCAATCTAGAGTGAAATGCTACCGAAGTAGCTACTGACCTGGTTGAATGACCTTTGGGTTTTGTTGGAAGATCTTTTTGTCGCAAGTGGTAGGTATGGACGATGGTGTCCGATAACCATTTTGACAATGTTACTTTAGAAACTGGAAGGCCTTGTTTGTTGTTAGCAAATGAAAGGAACAACTGATCTGATTTTCTCATTTCTTTAGTTCTATGGAGATAGAAATGCAGTTGTCTATGCACATCCAATTGGTGTAATCTGTATTCTGCCTTGTTGGAATGATTAGGGAAAAAAACAGAGAGTTCAATGGATTGATTCAGTTTGTGATCTGAACAAACTTTAGGTAGAAAAGATGAGTTAGTTCTCGGGGAAACCCTGTCTTTGTGAAAAACTAGGTATGGAGGGTGAACACATAGTGCAGGAAGTTCTGAAACACATCTTGCAGAAGAAATAGCAACTAAGAAAAGAGTTTTCCAAGAGAGAAACTTCAAGGAACATGATGCTGCTGGTTCAAAGGGTGGCAGTATCAAAGAGGTAAGAACCAAATTGAGATCCCAAGGTGGAAGTGGCTCTTTCACTGGGGGGTCTAAGTAGAGATGTACCTCTCATAGGTTCATAGGTTCATATTAGGCTATCTGCCCTAGGGCATTTATAAGCCTAGCCAGAATGTGTTTGGCTTTCGCCACCCATTTTAAATTTATTTTGCTATGCCCTTTTTCGAGGTTAGAATACTGTGCCTCTATCTAACAGTGACACAGAAGTGATACCCGGGGTAAACCTACGATCTCCCATCCACTCATCAAGATTCCTCTTGAAGAGAGTCAATGAGGGACTCTGCCTAACCTGGACTGGGATTTTATTCCAGAATGAAGGGAGCCTCTGGGTTATGAATCTGTCCCTCCAGCATGTCCTATTTATTTCAGTGCTGAGGTTCAAGTCTCTCAAGCGCGTAGCTTGATGGGATTTGGATTTTCTGAGGTGCAGCATGTCCATTAATTCCGGGTTGGCCATGGCTTTATACATCAGGCACAGATCGCCTCTGAACAGGCGGTATGCCACTGAGTAGAGCTGGAGTTTCTTTAACCGGGCAGCATATGGCATCTGTTTGAGCCCTTTGATCCTCTTGGTGAGGTACTTTTGGGGTCTTTCCAGTTGCTGCAGGTGTCTGGTAAGGTACATCCCAAAAGGGGCATTGTACTCAATTATGGGCCTGATGAGGGATGAGTAAAGAGGCACGATGACCTCCCCTGATCTAGATGTGAATCCCTTCATGATTAGGTGGGCTATATAAAATGTTTTTCTAACCACTTTGGCCACGTGGTTGTCAAATGAGAGATTGCTATCAACTTGGGTCCCCAGGTCCCTAATTACTTCTTCTGTACTTAATGGATTACCACCTATGTGGTAATTGTGGGCACTTTGTTTTTGCCAAAGGGGATGACTATACACTTTTTGGCATTTAGCTTGAGGCCATGGCTCTGGCACCAGTTGTCTGTTTCTATAAGGCCCTTTTGCAGGATGCTTGTGTCGGCTGGAGAGTCGATTATGGCGCTCAGTTTGCAGTCATCTGCGAACTTGGTCAGCCACAGTCCTTCCGTGTTGGCCTGTACCTCCGAGAAATATATACCGAACAAGAGAGGTCCCAGGACTGAGCCTTGTGGGACACCACTTGTAACTGGTTTGGAGTCTGACATGGCTCCAGCAATTCTAACCATGTGGATTCTGTCCTTGAGCCAGTTTGCAATCCATCTAGTGACATAGGGGTTTATATTTAAGCTGGTGAGCTTATCTATAATGCCTGAGTGGGGTATTGTATCGAAGGCTTTTGGTGAGGTCCAGGTAGGCTGTGTGGACCACCTTCCCCTCGTCAATGGCCTTGGTAACTGTTTCAAAGAAATCAACCAGGTTTAAGAGGCAGGATCTGCCCTTAACAAAGCCTAACTGGGTAGGATCCAGTGTCTGTAGGTCCCCAATATCTTTATTTATGAGGTCCATGATGATCCTTTCCATAGCTTTGCAGACCAAGCTAGTCAGGCTTATGGGGCGATAATTTCCAGGATCCGTTGAGGCACCACCTTTATGGAGAGGGACCACTGTTGCTGTACGCCACTCTTTGGGCACATATCCTGTAGTAAGGCAGAGATTGAACAGTAGTTTTATGTTTGGGTTTAGCTCTTCTTGGAGTTCATGTAGGACGCAGCCCGGGACATCGTCTGGTCCCATTGATGCTGTGTTTTTTCTTTGGAGAGGGCTCTTACCTGAGCATCTGAGATGTCAGGGGGACAGCACTCTGCTGGGATAGATATTTGCCCTTTTGGTGGGGAGGGGGGGGGAGACGTTTGCGCTGAACCTGTCAGCTAGGATGTTGGCAATGTCTGTGGGTTCAGTGTATTTTTTGTCATTTTGGACTAATTCTGAGCATATCTGGGAATTACCACCCAGGTTCCTAACATAACTAAAGAAAGCCTTGTGATTATCCTTAGTGTCCTGTGCAATTTTTCTCTCGAAGCTGGCCTTAGACAATTTTATGAGTGCCCGTAGTTTTTTGCTAATACTGATCAGTGATGCCTTCCCTTTTTGGGATTTTGCTCTATCATTTAGTAGCTTCCTCCTTCTATTGTATAGTTTGTTTATGGCTGGGGTCCACCAGACAGGACGTCTGCCTTTGGAGGATTGCCTCATGAAGGCCTTACAGAGTTTGTGAGACATTATGCTGGAGATAGAAACTCCGACATGAAAATTTGAAATGGCAGCCAGTTGTACTCTGATGGTAGCAGCTGCTGCACCAGAATGAAACAGTTCTGCTAGGAAATCCAAAATCTCGTGTACAGGAGCTGTAAAAGGATCTAAATTCCTGGATTCTGCCCATTAAGAGAATCTTTTCCATTTGCTAGCATAGACTTTCCTTGTATTTGCCTTATGGGAGGAAACAATAATATCACACACTGCTGGGGAAATATTGGGGAGCCTGGCTAGGATTGGAAGTGGAGTAACCAAGCTGTGAGCTTGAGAGATTGGAGGGATTGGTGTAGCCCGCCTGACTGATGAATCAAGAGGTCCGGTACTGGGTCCAGAATCCAAGGCTGGGCTAGAAGGTGGGGGTGAAGGAATGGAAACCAAATCTGTCGAGGCCAATAGGGGGCAATGAGGATCATTTTTCACCCCAACGATTTTGCTTTCTGAATGACTTTTTGAATTAGGGGAAAATGAGGAAATGCATAAAGTAGTCCCTGAGGCCAATCATGGACTAGTGTGTCCCTGGGTGTCTGACCTGGAGGAGGAACAAGGGAGAAGTAGCTGCTGCATTTGTTGTTGAGGGAAGAGGCAAAGAGATTGCAGCAAGGCTGGCCTCCTTTGCGGAAAATAAGATCCACAACTTCCTGTTTCAGAGACCACTCGTGAGGCATGAGGATAGCCCTGCTGAGCCTGTCTGCTATTATGTTGGATGTCCCAGGGATATGCATTGCTGTCAGAAAATGTTGGGAGCAAATCACCCATTGCCACAGTCTGAGGGCCTCTCGGCACAAAGGGTAAGACCTGGTTCCGCCCTGTTTGTTGATGTACCAAACCAATGACATATTGTCCGTCTGTATTGCAATAGTCCCGGCAGGGAGAGAGTCTTGAAGAGCTTACAATGCTAGAAGCACTGCTCTCATCTCCAGGATGTTGATGTGCAAGTGATACTTGTGAGGTTGCCAAGTGCCTTGGACTGTCTTCCCTAGATAATGCCCCCCCACCCTATCAGGGAAGCGTCCGTGGTCACTGTGGTGACCGGATGGGGTTCCATGAAAGGTCTGCCCTTTGAAACTAGTGGGGAGACCATCCACCAGGAAAGGTGTCTTTTGCAAGATTCCGTAATTAGCATCATGTGAGACATGGGTAATTCCTGGGAAGGACCATTGTGTGAAAAGAAGCCACTGAAGGATTCTCATGTGAAAGCGTGCTAAGGGGACTAGAAGAATGGCTGCTGCCATGGACCCTAGAACTTGAAGAACATATTTGACTTGAATTCTTTTGCTCCTCAGGAGAAGTGACACCTGTTTTTGAATAATGGAAACTCTTTCCTGAGGCAATTTTACAATAATTTTTCTTGTGTTTAGCTCTGCTCCTATGTAAGTAATAGACTGACAGGGCAACAAGGCAGATTTTTCGAAGTTTACTGTAATGCCTAGTTGAGCACGGAATGTGATGGTGTAATCTCTTGCTTCTATAAGTTGTTGCCTGGTGGTAGCAGTGAGGAGCCAGTCGTCCAGATAAGGAAACACCTGGAATCCTTGACGTCTCAGGTGAGCCATGACTACTGCCATGCATTTGGTGAACATCCTGGGGGCTGTGGTGAGACCAACGGGCAGAGCTCTGAATTGGTAATGACTGGCCCCTAGCCAGAAGTGTAGAAATCCCCTGGACCATCTGTCCATTTTTATATGATAGTATGTGTCCTGAAGATCTATGGAGCACATCCAATTGTCCTGACCCAGAAAGGGGAGAATAGACTGCAGTGTTACCATCCGGAACTTTTCTTTTTGTACAGATTTGTTTAACTTACTTAGATCCAGAATTGGTCTCCAGTCCCCTGTCTTTTTGGGTACTAAAAAGAATCTTGAGTAAGTTTTGGATCCTACTTGGTCTGCGGGGACTTCCTGGATGGCTCTTTTTTCTAGCAGTCTTGAAACTTCTGTGACTGCCTGATCTCTTAGATTGGGTGGAACATCGGGGATGGATTTTTTTGAAACAAAAGGGGGTTGATGAAAGGGAATCTTGTAACCTCCAGATATAACGGCTAGTACCCATTTGTCTTTTATAATATTTTGCCAGGCGGTTGGGTACAATGATAGCCTTCCCCCGAATGCCTTCAGAGATGAGCAGTCAGGCATCCCTTCAGGGATGATAGGGTTTGGAAGAGAACGTATCTCTGTCACCCTGATTTTGCGGATCCCCTCTGCCACGAGGGTGGCATATGCCATTATTATTATTTCCCCATCTTCCCTGGGGGAAAATTCAGCATGTGCATCAGGCAAGGGTCCCTGGGATTTTTGAAACCACATCTTTCCACCCTTCTGACCCTTTGGGTATGGTCTGGTAGGAATGGAAAAATGGACTCCGACATCAGAGAGCGTCTTGTCTTCCTACTGGCACCTGGTGAGCGTGTCTTTCACCTGAGGCCCAAAGAGACAGGAGCCATCAAAGGGGGTATTGGTGAAGGACACTCTGAAAGGTTCCGTAAACTGACACAGCCACAGCCAAGAATGTCTCCTAAGAGCTACTCCTGTTCCTGCAGCTGTACTCGCTCCATCGGCTGCGTATGAAACAAGCCTCATGGAGGAGTTGACTATTGAATTAAGAGTCTAAAGCTGGGTAGCTATCTTGGCTGAAGCTCCCTCAGCTGTGGGATCTAGTAGGGTATCTCCAAGGTCTTTTAGGAGATCCATCTGAAGCCTAGTAAAATGGGAAAGATAGTTCAGGGACCTAAGTGAGAAGGTTGCTGATGAAAACATTTGCTTCGCATATCTGTCCATCGTACAAGAGTCTTTATTCAGTGGATGGACAGATGAGGAGATTTTAGCTAACTCCCTCTTTGTGGCTGCTGCTACCACCATGGCATCAACTGGGACACCTTTAGTTAAGAATTGTTTGTCTTGGGGAGCTGTGATGAATTTATTGGGTCTCCTCGGGACAGGTTCCATGGAATCTGGAGCTGACCAAGCCTTTTGAGACACTACAGACATGAGTGGATCAAAAGGCGGAGACACCCAGGAGATGGAAGGTCGGGAACCAAATGCATCCAGGTATACAGACTCATCCTCTGTAGGGGCTAGGGAATTCCAGCTACACCTCTGCCTGAAAATCTCAGTGATGTCTGAAAAGGCAACATCTTCAGAGAGGGACCTTAGGGACCCCTCCGATTCATCCAGGTCTGTATCTGAGGTGACAGACTCAAGGGAGTCTAGGTGCTTCCTCTTGCACTTTTTTCTTCTAGAGAGCCTGCTCAGAATGCTCTGGGAAGGCTTCGGAAGAAGAGGGTTCACCCAATAGGGTGTCCTGGGGCATAGGTTCCCTATGCTTTGGGGCTGCAGGAGGAGCAGAGGTTGTCACAGGCACCAAGGGGACGGAGCCGATGGAACTGATAGTGGAGCCATCTGTGGGGACAGCACTCTCTGCATGACCTGGAAAGCATCACGGTCTTGACACAAGAAGGACTCCAGCTCTGAAGAGACAGGAATAACAACCTGCACCGAGCGCAACGGCTCTGAGGCCAATGTGGGAGCTGAGCTCAACTAAGCCGATACTCCAAGAGGGAGCGCGGGGTCGGACAAGGGTCCGATGCCACTTCCCCTCTCGGAGCCAAAGAGAGAGCTTCGGCACCCACATACATTGATGGGAGGAAGACTCAAGGTAATCGGAGCCAACGTCGAAGCCGATGAGGATGTCATTGGAGCCGAAGGAACCACTATTGGAGTGTCCA